>NW_015506060.1:213741-255034 GCF_001515645.1 Sinocyclocheilus grahami | reverse complement strand
TGTGTGTGTGTGTGTGTGTGTGTGTGTGTGTGTGTGTGTGTGTGTGTGTGTGTGTGTGTGTGTGTGTGAGTGTGTTTGTGTTGTTCATTTCTATACATGATACTGTTGTGTTTATTTTGTTGTCATGTCACAATTTTACACTCCTCAAATCAGCCCGCCGATGGACTGCTTATAGCTCAGTCTAAACATGAATCTGAAATATGAGAAAGAATTTTAATATCAAAAAATGTATTTAGGCAGAAAGTTGAGTGTCTCTGATTATTCCAGCTTCTGTTTGCTGCGTTAGCCTGTGCTAGTCGTTGGGATTGTGTGCGAGAGACGCACATCTGTGTCAAGCAGCGCGCCGTCACAGTCGCGGAGGAGGAGGCCCGCTTGATTTATGGGAGCCCCTTCACAGCAGAGCGCATAGTCTGGAAAATCTCCCGTTTACACAAGAATTGCCTGAAAAATTAGATCTGTGACTACATTCTTTTCATTAGCGGCTTACGCCAGCATGGCACTTGGGAGAGAGCGACACGGAGCCGGAGAGCCGGGCGATGGTTCAGTGTGCCGCAGCCCCAGCAGCTGTTCATCGCTCTCCTGATTACCGACCACATTCATTTCACAAACAAACCCGCTTATTACATTTAGCCTGAATTTAAAGACAGGGAAATGGGAATCAAAGTTGGTAAACTCAAGGCGCTGGAGGCACAGAGAAACAGACAGAGGGAAATGCAATGGACTGAGATGAAGAAAGAATTAATAAAAACAAATGTTCAGTGATTATATTGCCAGCTGTGGATGCATATGGGGCATAAACATTATTCTCTGGTTGTAATAATACAGTGCCATTCAGATTTCACAAATTTACGCATTTATCTATAATGATTTCCATTGCATTCAAGGTACACATTTGATCAGTTCTTGCTTTCCCTGGGAATCAAACCATAATCCATAATAACGCTTCCTCCAGTGAAAAAGTGTTCCGGTGTGAATCAGGAGAGAAATCTGCACAGATCAAGCAGCGTTTAAACAGCTCTAAACACATATGTGGCTGGATTCTGATGTGAGAGACAACAGCAGATTTTCACTTTTTCACTGGAGGAAGTGTTATTATGGATTATGGACTCAATGTATTTTAGTTAAAAACGTCTTTATGATGGATTAGTTTCAGCTTTTGTCCTCTCCAGATGTTAACTGATGGACTGGAGTGCTGTGGATTATTGTGATGTTTTTATCAGCTGTTTGGACTCTCATTCTGACGGCACCCATTCACTGCAGAGCATCCATTGCTGAGACACTGATGCAGTGCTACATTTCTACAAACCTGATGAAGAAACAAATTAATCTACATCTCGGATGGCCTGAGAGTGAGCACATCTTCAGCACATTAGCCATAAATGTCATGTGACTAATCATTAGGTGTATTTGACATCATCTGTGGTTTGCAGTTAGTTTACATTTAATAACCATAAACTCTTTTCATTCATTAGGCTCATGTGCTCCTTAATACAGTATCTGTTTGTACAAAAAGAATGTTCAGAAATGCCTTCAGTGCATACATTTAATGTATTGTTCAAATATAAAAAAAAGACAATGAATAAGCATGAAACGTGTCTCGCGGCCCTTTGATTGCATATATCATTATGAAACTGTAATGGCACAATCTAAAAAAAAAATGTTAAACATAAGTTGCATTATGGCAGGTACTTTTTGAACATTTCCTTATTTGAACAAAACGGTGATAATACTGATATCCATAATAAGTTTGGTCACTATTACCGTGATATGAAATTTCCATACTGTTCTTTGAGGGTGGACCAAAGCGTGGTCCGTTAGTAGGCGGGCATTATGCAAATGTGTAGCATGGTGATGTTGCTAAGTCAGAAATAATGGCAGAACTACAAACATGCAAATCTGCCTAGTGTGTGTTTACATAGAAAAACTATAGAAAAGTCACACATTGGAATGGAAAATGCGTTCTGTGTGAATGGCCCCTAATGCGTTTATATTCCACTGCAAACACAGCCTAGGTCTTGTTTAAGAGAAAATAGACTGTGCAGAAGAGACACCCATGAGAGCACCTCATTTTATCTTATTGATGTCACTGAACTGCATGTGTGTTTGTGTGTGTGTCCTGCAGCGCACTCAACAATGTAATTGGAGTGATGAAAAATTATCGTGATTGGGCCGAGCGCGGTCAGCCGCCCTCTCCTGCCGTTTTCTCACCCATCCCCCCGAACGCCGTTCCCTCTCCACCCGAGTCCCTGGACCAGCAATAACATCTCCGGGCCCATCTGTCACCATCTAATGTGACAAAGTTTTTATCGTGTGTATTAAGGCGGCCAGATTAAAAAGTAAATACGGCAATCTCGCCCGGGCCGCTCGCTCTGGCAGGTTATGGTACATTTCACGGTGGCCTGAGCAGCTCATCAGCAGCCCGCCGCCTGCGGCCCCCCTGACAGGAGAATCAAACAGCCCTCGAGGGAGCGGCGCCCGGGGCCGCGGGTTAGGAGGGGGCCGAGGGGAGTCCTGCGCGCCGGGTTAAGGAGATGTTAAAGGATACTATTAAACTTATATGTCTTTTTCTGTCTGAGGCAGCCGCTATTTTTCTCACCTCGGTGTCGCATCCTTTGGCTTCCTTTCCTTTTAGTTTTTGTGCATCCATGGCTGCAGAAAGCACTGGCTAGATTACACCTGGCAGAGCGAAATGAGAGCGCCTTATAAGATGAACCGTGGCGGTGGTTTATAAGAAGAAGATTGCATTTCACACCAATCCCTGCAGCGACTGCGTTCTACATGTGCTTGTGACTGATTTTTTCCCACCTGTGCTCATGCGTTCTCCTCCATTTGCTCTGGCTTCTCTTGGATGGAAAAGCTGGAGAGCTCCATCTGTGTCCCCCTATGAAGTCCTGGCAGATGGGGGACGTGTGCGACGGCTCATTGGGGCTCCTGTGTTTGATAAGGCCGCACTGACGCCAGGCGCACCACACCTTTAAATTGTACCACTTGTATTTAACAGGTGTCAATGGTAAAAGTGTAAAACATAATTAAATGCATTCCTGTAGTTCAAACTGTAGAGCATGGCACTTGCAACCAAGGTCATGGGTTCGATTCCCAATGAAAAGACTAGACCTGATAGAAATCTATATTTCTTAAATGCAATGCAATTGTGTTATGGATTACATCTGAACTGAGCTGAATAATGACACCCTGTCTTCTGTAGAGTTGCATTTGAAGTTGCTTCAAAATTGATGGACTTTGCATCATTGACACTGTTATTGTCCTAAATTGAAGTCTGAAATGAATTGAACTGAATAATGACAGTATTATCTTCCGTAGATCTGCTTTACAGTTGAAATTGAAGTTGTTTAAAACCTGGTGAATTTTTGCAACATTGACAACATTTAACATTAAACATTTAACACAGTTTTCCTAATTATTTCTACGAAGCTGCACTGAAAAAAAGTGATATACTTGGACCAAAATACTCTAATGTGTTATGGACAAATGTATTAGTTTTCTCAAATTATATTTATGTTTTGGGTTCAAACTTTACATTTAGATTTAATATTAATCATAATAACATTTAAATATTTATTTTCCCTAAGACAAAAAATATAATTTATTACAACACCAAATCAGAAAAAGTACGGCAATTGCAAATGAATAAATAAAGCAGTGATTTGTAAATTTTCTTTGAAATATGTTTCATCACAGATAGTCTGAACACAATATATTTCATGTTTTGTGTGGTCAGTGTCATCTCTTTTTTTATTTTATATCCATTCCTCTCATTCAGGCCTGCTACACATTAAGAAAAAAGTTGGGATGGGAGGAAGTCTAGCACTATAATGAGGTATAAGTTTTAATAACAATGTGATTTGAAATGGTTGGTGTCAGCTGGTGATTGTTGTCATGATTTGCTACAAAACCAGCACTCAGGAACGGCAGAGTCCTTTAGCAGCAAAGATGGGCCGACAAACAAATACGTGAGAAAATGTTTGAAATATTTAAGAACAGTGTTTCACAGAGATAGGAAGAGATTTGGATATTCCACCCTCAACAGTGCATAACATATGTAAAAGATTCAAGGAATCTGGAGGAATTTCAGTGCATTAAGGGCAAGGGCACAAGTCAAGAATTGACATTAATTCATAGCTGATATAATCACATGGGCTCAGGCTTACTTTGGCAAACCTTTTTCCAAGCAAAACAATGCAAAGCTACATCCACAAATGCCACTTAAAACTTTACTGTGCTAAAAGGAAACCTTATATTAACTGTGTCCAGAAGCATCATAGACTTCTCTGGGCTTGGAGGTATCTGGGATGGACCATATATTATGCTCAGACGAGTCAGTATTTCAGGTCTTCTTTGGAAGAAATTAATGTCATGTGCTACCAGCAACAAGTCCAGAAACCATGGGTCTGTCATGGTATAGGGTTGTGTCAGTGCCCTTGGCAAGGGTAACTTGCACTTCTGTGATGGCACCATTAATGCAGAAATGTGCATACAGATTTTAGAGCAACTGCCATGCATATTACAACATGACAATGCTAAATCACATTCTACTCACATTACAAAGGCCTGATGAGGAAGAAGAGGGTATGGTTACTGGACTGGCCTGCCTGCAGTCCTGACCTGTCCCAAATAGAGAATGTGGGGTACATTTTGAAATGGAAGGTGTGACAATGAATAGCTCGTACTGTTGCACACCTTAAGACTTGATTACAGGAAGAATGGGATCAAATTCCTCACTTTATCACTTGGTGTCCTCAGTACCTAAACGTCTTTTAGTTTAAGTGTGAAAAGAAATGGCAATGTTACAGAGTGGTAAATTCTCGCTGTCCCAACTTTTTTTTAATCGTGTTGCAAGAGTCAAATTTGATATACGTGTTTATTTTGAAAAATAAATAAATAAATACAAATTCATGGAGAAAAACATCAAATAATGTGCTGTTATATTGTTTTCAGTTTAATACACATCAAAGGGGATTTAAAAATTATTCTTTCAGTTTTAATTTGGTATGCTGTCTCAAATTTTTCTCGTCACCATTTTGAATATATTATGTAATATCTCAAAACAAAAAAGAGATACAAAGACAGTGATTAAATGGAATTGTAGACAACACTTTGGGGGTTTGTCAGTTGGTGGTTGGGACCTGGTGCTACAACTTAAATGGTTCAAAATGGCTTCCAAATATCTGTCCACTGTAGTGACCTCCATGCGTGAAAGGGTTAAGGGGCTACGGCCAGGCATCTAGGCTTATGTATTACCATACCCTGGCCTGTCACCTAGGGGGACTTTATAAATCAACCCCTCATTCTCCCAGGGAGGCTTCAAAGATAGCCAATCTACCTGTCTCAGTGAACATTAACGAGTGAAAGGGCCTGGTGCTACACACCTTCACTGTACCTGAGATGGAGACTTCCCATGCACATAACACGATTCCTTAGAGTAACATGCTCAAGGTGACCCATCAAGCCGTGAGGGGGCGCTGTTGCTAACAGTCCATTAGGAGGGCCGAAAGGATGGCCTAACAACCTGATATGATTAGTTCACAGGCCTAAAGGAGCAGAGCACTCAACTCTCAGAGTGAGAGGAGAACTCACATGCTAAGAAGGGCGCATGATGGGAATCTGGGAGTGGCATACTGACAGGAGACCCTCCAATTAAGAGGAGTTCCGCCAACTCAACCATAAGGGCAGTCACATGATGGGAGCTCCGGGGGAGCAGCATGCTCAAAGTGACCCTGTAATAAGGGGAGCAATGCCACGCTCAAACACTGAGGTGGTCATCAGGAGGGTAACACAGGAGGCCTTAATCAACCCTCCCGTAGTGAGGGGAGCACTGCCAAACTCAACCAGAAAGGGCAGTCTTAACAGGGTGGCAGAAAGGAGGCCTCTCAACCTCAGTATAAAGGAAGAGTGAGGGTCCCGTACAGCTAGGCTTGAAAGGAGCCTGCTGAAGAGGCTTGTGGGAACAGCAGGCTCTTTCACCACCCTCATTAACAAGGTGAGCAATGCCAGCTCAACCACGAAAACAGGGCAGGAACCAAAGCCATTCATGCAGATGATTAAGGCTCCTCAGAGTGAGTACTCAATAATAGGCCTTTAGAATGAAGGGAGTACCATCACACTCACACCTTAGGGGAAACATTGTACTCAAGCAACTCACAAAGAGAGGATAGATTTACTGGTTCAACCATACAGGCAGTTTAACGGGGAGGTCCATAGTAGGCCTGACAACCTATCATGACTGCAGAGCAGGATTCCAAGAGCGGAGTTACTCAACAACTCAACAAGAGGAGAACTCAAGCTCAGTACATGTGCAGAATGGTCACAGGGAGCTTAGACCTCAAGGAGCCCCTCAGGGCGAGATATGAATTAGCTCACATCATGAGCAGCCTGACCAGGGTGGCTTCTCGAAGCCAAAACACCTAGCAAGTTCATCAGGGAGCATGGTACACAATATCATTCGAGAGTGAGAGGAATACTGCCATGCTCAACCTGGAAGCTACCACCTCAAGAAGACACGGAGGGCCTAACAACCTGAGGTTGCAGTGCAATTCTGGGACCTTGATGACCAAGGAGGCTCCTAAAAACAGCTCGGTGTCAAGGTTCTCCAGTGATGGTATGGACAGGAAGGCCCAGTAAGACAGGCCTGGCAACCCGCTATCAAGGGAACCAGGATTCTGTACCAGAGACATACTGTACCCACGAGCAGCCCTCAGGAGCGTGAGGGAGGTACAGTCAGGCTCTTGTCCACGGGGAATAGAATGATCAACTACACCTACTTATAGGTGAGGAGAATTAGCTCAACCTAGAGAAGCGAGAGAATCAAGGAGGCTATGCAGGCCTACAACTTGGGCTAAGGAGAACCTACTTGGAGAGGTCTACTAGACCACAAACCCCAAGAGGTCACCAGAGCAAAGGGAGAGAGGTCCCAG
The DNA here is from genome assembly GCF_001515645.1 of Sinocyclocheilus grahami. Classification (NCBI taxonomy): domain Eukaryota; kingdom Metazoa; phylum Chordata; class Actinopteri; order Cypriniformes; family Cyprinidae; genus Sinocyclocheilus; species Sinocyclocheilus grahami. The sequence goes on along the minus strand of NW_015506060.1, from coordinate 248,102 downwards.
ATAAGGATTGAAGGGACACCATAATGTTACTGCACCATTGTAAAATACCAGGGTTAAAGAACCATGTTCTGCACCAGTGACATACTCACAGGTGGCCCTCAGGAGCACGAGGGGAGTACAGTCAAGCTCCTAACCCCAGACCGCATAGTATTCACCCACACCCACTCGCGGACAGGGACCACCAGCTGAGTTCAGGGCCAAGCATCAAGGAGGCTCGTAAGCCTACACTTGAGAAAGAGAAGGAGCATAATGGAGGGATGCATTGTAGGAGACCGTACAACCCAAGAGGTCCCAAGGGCGGGGGGAGGTACCAACACATGGGCCACACAACCCCTGACTCTCAGGCAGAGGAGGCTCACAGAGAGCCATGAAACCCTGAAATGAAAGTAAAGGCGAACTGCATGGGTTCCCGGAGTGCAGTTATAATGTCAGGTTCCTCCAATGCAAAAATTTCACCGCAACCACAATGCGCAGCATGTATTCAGCTCCCGTGGGAGATAAACACGCCTCGTTCAAGCGCTAGATTCCCTCGGAAATCAAGCGAGAACAGAAACTGCTATCGTGAATGTGTCGTTATGAGCTTTGTTCAACTCCCACAAGAGGCGAACACACTCATGCAAACGCTGTCTACAGTCTCAGGTAAATGGTGAAGCACTCACCTCCCCTTTCAGTAGTCCCGCGAATGCATCATGATGAGCACAATCCGCCTCTTCGTGAGTCGAACATGTTCAATTCATACTCATCCACAAAGAAATAAGCACAATGAGTGAAATGAGCACATTCAATTCCCTCGAGAGATAAATGTGTTTGCTTCTCACCCACACACACAACACACGGGTTGTGTGGCACCTCGGGTATTAGCTGCTAACATAAATGAAGAAGAGGATGATGTGTTCTATTGGCGCCCTTTTATACTGTGGTCGTGCCGGTAGTGACGTCATAGGCTGTCTAACCACTAACTCTAAGAATGATGTGTATAGGGATGGTTAACTTCCGAACACCTTCATGATTGGTGATATTCCACATGTTGGGTGTTTTGATTTCAATGACAGACAGCAGCTCAAGTGGCAGAGGTCAGACACGTGTAGCTGTCTCACTGTCTGACATTAGAGGTGTGGTTAATGGAAGATGAAAACACAGCTTCCCATTAACAATTAGCTCAACGTGAGGCTGCGTCTGACAGACTGTTGTGACAATGAGAGCCGAACAGATGCCGGGGAAATAAACAGCAGAAATGAAAGTGGACTGCAAAAACATTAATGCTGTGAATAAATTTCCCATCTTTGCATAAAATGTTTGTTCAATGATTCAATAAAAATAGGCTTTAAACAACATATTGTCTAGTGAGTTGTCTGGCTGTCTACTGTGTGCTTAACAGCTGCTTTCTAATGCAGAAATGAAACCTCACAAGTGCATTGAAACGTTCTACATGCTAAATACTGAGCATCATCTTCTCGGTTTAAAAGTAAGTTCTCTAAAGGTAAAGTTTTAGACTGATCTATCTTAGTGTTAATCCGTATTTATTTTCCATTTTCATTAGAAAGTTTGATTAATTTTGCTTTTTTTTGTCATTATTTTCTTTTTATAAATATGTCTATATAGTTCTTATTAATTGTTATTTTAGTTTTAGTTATTTTTGCACAAGTTAAACTAGATAAAAATTAGAATGTTTAACATTTGACAACTGTTTTACAATAGAAATGTAAAAAATTTAACTTTTCAAATTTCTGTTTTGAATTGAAAATGTAGGCTATCATTTTTGTGATTCATGTAGCAAATTCATAATAAAATGTAATGAGACAAGAAACAATAACACAGCCATTTTTGGCATATCATCCATATAATTAAATGTGAATATTTGTGTATTTTTAAATAAAAAAGTTTAAATGGATTACTTTACAATAAATTCGAGTTTGGCCATTCTCAAATGCTCTTGCATAATTGTATTTTATTCTGATTTATTTTATTCTGACTGGTTTATACTTAAGTCGTCTGCAAGATTGTGAGGTTTCATGGAACAAAAGCAATGCCATCATGGTGCTTTGACACCACTAGGCTTAGTTTTATGTAACAGTGCTCATTCCATTTTTTGTGACTCAAGCAAACAGCGTGTCTGCATTCAAAAATGAATATGTTTGAGGCATATGCTGTACATAAGAACTTATAAAACAAAAAACACATCAAATAATTTCAGTGCACCTTTATAAGAACTTAAGTGAGTCACAATATAACATGACAAGAGTTTTCACTGTTATAAAATATTTGTAAGCATTAGTGGAACTGAAGTTGTCAGAATAAACATGAAATGTTGTCATTGGTGAATTTGAGCAATCGTGAAACAGCTGTGTCGTCATCAGAACTCGTGCAGCCACTCAAGAATGAATCAGTTGGCTGCCCTCGAATCGCTATTCCGGGACTTTGATAGTATACGTCACAGTGACATGGAGCCATCTGAAGTTGGACAAAATTTCTAATCGTCATGAATTGATCTGTATGCTTATGCTAGGATATGCGTAGTGTGTGTGTGATGTAAACATTTTTCTACGTCTATGATCGGCTCCCACATGCACCTTGAATTTTTTTGACACTAATTACTTTGTCCTGGATCAGTGCTATTAATACTGATCCAGTATTAATGGCAATCCTGATCCAGCCCGTTGTTTCACAATAGAAAAATAAATGGAAGAGACAAACAACAACATCAAACTACTGATCTGAAGTACTCATTTTGCCCGATCTGCGTGCGGCCTACCATACAATCTCATATAACATTTTTCTAGACAAGCTAGTCTCTGTTGGAATTATGAGTACCCCCTGTCTTGGTTTATTGTATCTTTCTGGTTGCACTCAGTTTGTTCAAATCAAATTCATCAAATGCAAAGTCATCTCAAGTTTCCACTAGTGTTCCCCAAGGCTCAGTTTTGGGCCCTCTTTCATTTATTATTAATTTACGGCCCTTTCGTCATATATGTAAGATACCGTATATGGTGTTCATTTTCACTGCTATGCTGACGACACCCAGCTCTACCTGACTTCTAGGCTTACTTCTACTCTTCTTCTGCCTTTTCTGTCCAGATGTTTAGCTGAAGTTAAAAACAGTTGCACATCTAACTTTCTTAAATTAAACAGTGGTAAAACCGAAATCTTCCTTGTAGGCACCAAATCTAATTTGGCAAAATCTTTCTGATCTCATTTCTTTGTGTTCAGTCTATAGTTTCTCCTTCTTCACAGGTTAAGAGTCTGGGTGTCATCCTTGATAGCACCTTGTCTTTTGAAGCCCATGTAAAAAGCATCACTCACTCTGCATTTATATATATAATGTAAAATTAATCATCTTCATCCCTCTCTTACAATGAGTATCATTCTCATACATGCACTGATTACATCACATATTGATTATTGCAATGCTCTTCTCTGTGGTCTTCCTTCTAAACTTCTTCATAAACTTCAGCCAGTCCAGAATTCAGCTGCATGAATTTTTTTTTTGAGAATTCTCTCTAGTGAGCACATTTCTCCGGTTCTTCAGCACTTGCGCTGGTTTCTGGTTAAGCATCGAAATGATTAAAACATTTTGCTAAAAGAGGTTTAAAGGAGGGCAAAGACATTTTTCTCACTCATACCTTCTAGAAATAGTGCAGAGCCTGAATAAGGATGAAACCCTATCAAATGAAGTATACTTTGAAAAGCTACATATTCAGCCGTACATGTATGCTAATCATTCGCATCAAAACTAAAGTGTACTTTGGGCTTAAGCCTGGTTTATACTTAAGTCGTCTGCAAGATTGTGAGGTTTCATGGAACAAAAGCAATGCCATCATGGTGCTTTGACTCCACTAGGCTTAGTTTTATGTAACAGTGCTCATTCCATTTTTTGTGACTCAAGCAAACAGCGTGTCTGCATTCAAAAATGAATATGTTTGAGGCATATGCTGTACATAAGAACTTATAAAACAAAAAACACATAAAATAATTTCAGTGCACCTTTATAAGAACTTAAGTGAAGTAGTGCTATTAATGCCTTCCAAGACTAATGTTGCACTTTTCTATTGTAATTTCTTTAAGGGTTGCCTTCAAAAAATTATGTCAGCACAATCTATTTGTATGTATAGTTATGGTGTCCTCTATGTTTCCACAAAGTCTGAGAGTGTTATATATATATATATATATATATATATATATATACACACACACGATTGTTTTGTCATCATTGGAGCAGTTTGTTGGGACGTGTAATGTGAACTGGTTTGGACACAGCAAGTTGAAAAGGCCACAGACAAACACTAAGACGTAAATTCAGCCAAAAGGAGATGAGAAAGAAAGGTCAAAGAGGCAAACTATTGAAACAAGGCAAGAAGACATTGACTTGGTAGGACACAGGAAATCAATTTGAGCATGAGCTGTGAATGTTCAGGATTCTCTGTCTGTTGTCTTTTTATGTGCATGTACTACTTTTATTCCCAATGTCAGCAGAAAAAATAGCTCTTTCTTGTTTGATGGTCATTTTTAAGGTGTACAAAGTTTGGAATAATTAAGATTTTTAATGTCTTTTAAAGTATTCAGCAGTACAACTGTTTTCAACATTGATAATAATCAGAGATGTTTCTTGAGCAGCAAATCAGCATATTATACTGATTTCTGAAGATCATGTGACACTGAAGACTGGAGTAATGATGCTGAAAATACAGCTGCGCATCACAGCAAAAAAACAACAACAAACAGCTATTTTAAGTTGTAATACAATTTCACAACATTACTTTTTTACAGTATTTTTACATTTATGTATTTATAAAATGCAGCCTTGGTGAACATAAGAGAAAGTGAATTATTCCAAATTCTGGATTTATTGAACTTGCCAGTTTTAAAGCATCAACAAATCAAAACTAACCCTATAGTATTTACCTTCTCTTCATCAGTGATGTTATTTAATTTTTTTTTTTTTAAATCAAATCCCGCCTCCTTTTTTAAAAATGGAATACTATATTTCGCTTAGAAATACTCCACATTGGTACAATGCATTATGAATGTCGCTTCATGTTCTGATCTACAACAGTGTTTTTAGTGTGTCACCTTTTGCCCCGGATCCGTCAATACGTCTTCCTCAGTGAACAAGGCACGTACAGCAAGAAAAGCCTTCTGTAAGAGAGGATGAAGGGTCTCGTTTGAGCCCTTGAAAGGTACAAACCTCCTGAAAGCCATTGTGAATGACCCCCATTATCCTATACATGGCACTTTGGGAAGATTTATATAAATATGGGGGCCAATCTGGGTTATTGCTGTTCAGTGGTTGGGGACGAAGTCCGGGTGGGCGGACACAGGGGTCTAATTGATGAATGATTTTTGTGTTCATTACTTTAATGTGCACGCCCTTCTTTCTTTATTTCACTAAACCCTGTTCATACCTGAGCACCTGATTTGGTGATATCCTCATTATTTAGTATTGCAGATATACAATACTCTAATATCAGGCAAGGTCAAGTGTGACAGGCTCTCTCCTCTGCATGGCAATTAAGCTCGACCCGGGGGACGGATTTGCTTGATTTTACTAGAGGACGAAAGTACCACTCACCTCTGATTGGTAGCAGAATCCATCTCTCTCAGGTGTGTCACACAGGACAGGTGAGTGATTTTGGGGTGATGGACGTCTGTAGGGGTCTTTTCAGATTTTTGTTATTAGTGTAGTTGATCAAATCATGTCCAATATATTTACAATCATAACACATATTCCACCCCAAACCCCCTTTGTCTGTTCATCATTCCTGATTTAATTAACACTTCAATTAGCTGTAATTGCATAAGCGTTTTTCCTTGAATTGGATGGAACCTTAAGACACCCAGAAATGCATATTAGTCACCATTAGTGCACAAACACACAGTGTTGCTGTGCCAGAGAACTGGGTCAACATAATAAACAGGAATATGGCAATATAATGTCAAGTGCATCTTCTCTTATTTTTTTATAATGAATGACAGCAGTTATACAGTCAGTGAATATATTAATCCTTTAATACATGTATAATTAGTGGTCAAGCAATATGGGGGTTTCAATGGCCAATTTAATCACATTTCACTGAAAAAAAAAAATGATGTAGAAACAATTTTCCCTAAAAGATTGCTAGTACATTTCACAATTAATTACAAAGATATGGCAGGTAACCCATCTAACAGGAAATGTTCTCAGAACTTTGTCTAATATTCTGGCGAGGTTCTCTCAAAGTTCTGTTCCAGTAATGTTAATAGAATATTCTTAAAGTTATCTGGTCTTTAATAATGTTCTCATAACTAGCACAAACATGTTATTTACACATCATTCATGCAAGTTTCCCCCCCCCCTGGAATGTTTTAATTGGATGTTCATCTGTTTTTTGTTGTTGTTGTTGTTGTTTGTTCAGAGAACATCCAAAAGTAGCATTCCCATAATTTTTGCAAAATGATTAAATTTCATGTTCTCTAAAAATGCAATGTTCATAACAGAGAACATTCAGAAATAACATTTTCAAAACTTAAAGGAAACATTCTTAGAACATATTTTGTTTGCTGGGAAAAAAAGACTGACATTTTCTTGTAAAACAAACTTCAATGTCCTTTGTTTTATTTACAACTTTTAAAAAATCTATTTTTTTTACAGCTTAAAGCAGAATGTCGGAAATAATATGTGTGATATAATTTTATTGACAGAAAATGAGATTGCTGAAATGAAATGAAAAATTAAATATTGACTTGCAGTGCAATACTATGCAATAATGTTTATATTTTATTTACAGAGAAAAAAATACAGAAAAAAAGAATATATATATATATATCTTTTTTTTAAAGGTTGGTTTGTCACAAACAGTCTATAATGGAAAGACAGGGCTGTCAGAGGATTTGGTCAGTGACACCTCTGTGAATCAACCACACTGATGCAGTTAATAGTCAAAGCCAATAATCTCAAAATGGCCAAATATCAGATGATTCATTGCCTGGATGATATCAGAATGTCCCAAATAAACATACTGCTGAAAGTAGTATTTCGTATTTTCCTGAAAGTATTCACATAACAAGATAAAACTTCTTAACTTCTTAACAGATTTGATTCACATTTTAAATTATGAGTTGTTTTTCTTCACTACGATGCAACAGTCCAGTCCGATACACATAAGAATCAGCATGATTATTATTCCTGGTTCGTTCTTTTCTTAGCGCCTGTGTTCCTCCCGAGCAGTGAAGACAAATGCAGCACTCAGGGCCGCGGTGGCGCAACGTCCGGCTCGCGCTCGGATTCTGATACTCTTTAGAATAAATGCATATCAGCGCCTAGCATCTGCGCAATGCTCTCAAAACACACTGTTATGCATGGTAAAGACCCCACTGTTTGCATGAGCCCATTTATTATGACTGATAGCGCTGCCTTCCCTGACATTTTGTAAACTGGAAGCACCTAATCTTGTTTGGGTTTGATGCTTATTAAAATACAGCGGTACAAATAAAGGCGCGCCACTGGCCGCACTTCCCTCGTCCTGATAGACCCCGCGTGGTTTCCTGCTCAAAATAAATACATTTGTCTTGTTTGCGCCTGGCGTCCCTGTCCGTGTCCGAGGTGAGACGGGTGTCTGCGGCTGCCTGCTTCAATCGCATGATTTATGAGAGCGGCTCTGCGTTCCCTCTGGAACACTGCTGGGACCGCAGGAGTTAACTAGAGGCCCGACTAGTGGGGTGCGTTCCAATTCCTCGCTAGTGCCCTGCCAAGTGGCCTTCATAGGATATTCGACCATATTCAGTTTGAGTTCTAGAGAATGGTTGTGTTCAGTCTGAAGAGCACTACATAGGGAACAAGTGTTCATCCATATATCACTTCAGTCAAGCGGAGAGGTAAAAGTACCCAGCAGTCATTGCGCACCACCAGAGCTATTTCAGTACATCACAGCCAGTACTGGGTAGATTTGCTTACAAACTGTATTCTGTTACTGACTGCAAATTACATGACGAAAATGGTATCTGTAGTAACGTAATCCATTACATTATATTTTAGGTAATTAATCGGACTACTTTTTGATTACTTTTAGATTACTTTTGACCTAATCCATCGAACAGCGAACGTTCTCAGATCTTTGGCTGACAATCTGGCAAGGTTCTCTCAAAGTTATGAACAAATGTTCTTCCATTAACATTAAAAGAACGTTGTTAGAAGTCATGTGGACTTTAATACATGTTCTCAAAATGTTAGCACAAAAACAAATTTATACATGGGGATTATGGGAATGTTTTTTTTTGTTTGTTTAGGAATATTCGTCTGAATATTCAAAAGTCACATTCCCATATTGTTTGCAAAACGATGCAATGAAATGTTCCCTTAACGTTGACATGACCAAAAAAAAAGCGAGAACAGTCAGAACACTATAGCCAGAAAAGAGACTCTGGGTGTGCATCAGAAAAACTGGGTGTCAGATTAATGTGCAAAAAAACTCTGCGTTTCACTAACGCTACAGAATAGACTGGGCTGATGTGTAAAACTATACTCAGGCTCGCCACATAACCATAAAAATATATAAAATATAATACACTCAGGATTGCCAACAATAGTCATAACAGAGTAGGCCGACCTTTAATATTGCTTGGAACCATACAGCCTATGAATGAATAAAATTACGAAATCACCTAACTTTGTATATATATATATATATATATATATATATATATACACACACAATTGTTTTGTCATCATTGGAGCAGTTTGTTGGGACGTGTAATGTGAACTGGTTTGGACACAGCAAGTTGAAAAGGCCACAGACAAACACTAAGACGTAAATTCAGCCAAAAGGAGATGAGAAAGAAAGGTCAAAGAGGCAAACTATTGAAACAAGGCAAGAAGACATTGACTTGGTAGGACACAGGAAATCAATTTGAGCATGAGCTGTGAATGTTCAGGATTCTCTGTCTGTTGTCTTTTTATGTGCATGTACTACTTTTATTCCCAATGTCAGCAGAAAAAAATAGCTCTTTCTTGTTTGATGGTCATTTTTAAGGTGTACAAAGTTTGGAATAATTAAGATTTTTAATGTCTTTTAAAGTATTCAGCAGTACAACTGTTTTCAACATTGATAATAATCAGAGATGTTTCTTGAGCAGCAAATCAGCATATTATACTGATTTCTGAAGATCATGTGACACTGAAGACTGGAGTAATGATGCTGAAAATACAGCTGCGCATCACAGCAAAAAAACAACAACAAACAGCTATTTTAAGTTGTAATACAATTTCACAACATTACTTTTTTACAGTATTTTTACATTTATGTATTTATAAAATGCAGCCTTGGTGAACATAAGAGAAAGTGAATTATTCCAAATTCTGGATTTATTGAACTTGCCAGTTTTAAAGCATCAACAAATCAAAACTAACCCTATAGTATTTACCTTCTCTTCATCAGTGATGTTATTTAATTTTTTTTTTTTTAAATCAAATCCCGCCTCCTTTTTTAAAAATGGAATACTATATTTCGCTTAGAAATACTCCACATTGGTACAATGCATTATGAATGTCGCTTCATGTTCTGATCTACAACAGTGTTTTTAGTGTGTCACCTTTTGCCCCGGATCCGTCAATACGTCTTCCTCAGTGAACAAGGCACGTACAGCAAGAAAAGCCTTCTGTAAGAGAGGATGAAGGGTCTCGTTTGAGCCCTTGAAAGGTACAAACCTCCTGAAAGCCATTGTGAATGACCCCCATTATCCTATACATGGCACTTTGGGAAGATTTATATAAATATGGGGGCCAATCTGGGTTATTGCTGTTCAGTGGTTGGGGACGAAGTCCGGGTGGGCGGACACAGGGGTCTAATTGATGAATGATTTTTGTGTTCATTACTTTAATGTGCACGCCCTTCTTTCTTTATTTCACTAAACCCTGTTCATACCTGAGCACCTGATTTGGTGATATCCTCATTATTTAGTATTGCAGATATACAATACTCTAATATCAGGCAAGGTCAAGTGTGACAGGCTCTCTCCTCTGCATGGCAATTAAGCTCGACCCGGGGGACGGATTTGCTTGATTTTACTAGAGGACGAAAGTACCACTCACCTCTGATTGGTAGCAGAATCCATCTCTCTCAGGTGTGTCACACAGGACAGGTGAGTGATTTTGGGGTGATGGACGTCTGTAGGGGTCTTTTCAGATTTTTGTTATTAGTGTAGTTGATCAAATCATGTCCAATATATTTACAATCATAACACATATTCCACCCCAAACCCCCTTTGTCTGTTCATCATTCCTGATTTAATTAACACTTCAATTAGCTGTAATTGCATAAGCGTTTTTCCTTGAATTGGATGGAACCTTAAGACACCCAGAAATGCATATTAGTCACCATTAGTGCACAAACACACAGTGTTGCTGTGCCAGAGAACTGGGTCAACATAATAAACAGGAATATGGCAATATAATGTCAAGTGCATCTTCTCTTATTTTTTTATAATGAATGACAGCAGTTATACAGTCAGTGAATATATTAATCCTTTAATACATGTATAATTAGTGGTCAAGCAATATGGGGGTTTCAATGGCCAATTTAATCACATTTCACTGAAAAAAAAAAATGATGTAGAAACAATTTTCCCTAAAAGATTGCTAGTACATTTCACAATTAATTACAAAGATATGGCAGGTAACCCATCTAACAGGAAATGTTCTCAGAACTTTGTCTAATATTCTGGCGAGGTTCTCTCAAAGTTCTGTTCCAGTAATGTTAATAGAATATTCTTAAAGTTATCTGGTCTTTAATAATGTTCTCATAACTAGCACAAACATGTTATTTACACATCATTCATGCAAGTTTCCCCCCCCCCTGGAATGTTTTAATTGGATGTTCATCTGTTTTTTGTTGTTGTTGTTGTTGTTTGTTCAGAGAACATCCAAAAGTAGCATTCCCATAATTTTTGCAAAATGATTAAATTTCATGTTCTCTAAAAATGCAATGTTCATAACAGAGAACATTCAGAAATAACATTTTCAAAACTTAAAGGAAACATTCTTAGAACATATTTTGTTTGCTGGGAAAAAAAGACTGACATTTTCTTGTAAAACAAACTTCAATGTCCTTTGTTTTATTTACAACTTTTAAAAAATCTATTTTTTTTACAGCTTAAAGCAGAATGTCGGAAATAATATGTGTGATATAATTTTATTGACAGAAAATGAGATTGCTGAAATGAAATGAAAAATTAAATATTGACTTGCAGTGCAATACTATACAATAATGTTTATATTTTATTTACAGAGAAAAAAATACAGAAAAAAAGAATATATATATATATATATATCTTTTTTTTAAAGGTTGGTTTGTCACAAACAGTCTATAATGGAAAGACAGGGCTGTCAGAGGATTTGGTCAGTGACACCTCTGTGAATCAACCACACTGATGCAGTTAATAGTCAAAGCCAATAATCTCAAAATGGCCAAATATTAGGCTAGACGATTCATTGCCTGGGTGATATCAGAATATTTTAAATATACAAACTGCTGAAAGTAGTGTTTAGTATTTATCCCACAGCAATGTAAAAACTCCTTATCTGGATTCATTTTCAACAGTGAGTGATTTTCTTCAGTACGATCATGCAACAGTCCAGTCCAATACACATAAGAAGCAGCATGATTATTATTCCTGGTTCGTTCTTTTCTTAGCGCCTGTGTTCCTCCCGAGCAGTGAAGACAAATGCAGCACTCAGGGCCGCGGTGGCGCAACGTCCGGCTCGCGCTCGGATTCTGATACTCTTTAGAATAAATGCATATCAGCGCCTAGCATCTGCGCAATGCTCTCAAAACACACTGTTATGCATGGTAAAGACCCCACTGTTTGCATGAGCCCATTTATTATGACTGATAGCGCTGCCTTCCCTGACATTTTGTAAACTGGAAGCACCTAATCTTGTTTGGGTTTGATGCTTATTAAAATACAGCGGTACAAATAAAGGCGCGCCACTGGCCGCACTTCCCTCGTCCTGATAGACCCCGCGTGGTTTCCTGCTCAAAATAAATACATTTGTCTTGTTTGCGCCTGGCGTCCCTGTCCGTGTCCGAGGTGAGACGGGTGTCTGCGGCTGCCTGCTTCAATCGCATGATTTATGAGAGCGGCTCTGCGTTCCCTCTGGAACACTGCTGGGACCGCAGGAGTTAACTAGAGGCCCGACTAGTGGGGTGCGTTCCAATTCCTCGCTAGTGCCCTGCCAAGTGGCCTTCATAGGATATTCGACCATATTCAGTTTGAGTTCTAGAGAATGGTTGTGTTCAGTCTGAAGAGCACTACATAGGGAACAAGTGTTCATCCATATATCACTTCAGTCAAGCGGAGAGGTAAAAGTACCCAGCAGTCATTGCGCACCACCAGAGCTATTTCAGTACATCACAGCCAGTACTGGGTAGATTTGCTTACAAACTGTATTCTGTTACTGACTGCAAATTACATGACGAAAATGGTATCTGTAGTAACGTAATCCATTACATTATATTTTAGGTAATTAATCGGACTACTTTTTGATTACTTTTAGATTACTTTTGACCTAATCCATCGAACAGCGAACGTTCTCAGATCTTTGGCTGACAATCTGGCAAGGTTCTCTCAAAGTTATGAACAAATGTTCTTCCATTAACATTAAAAGAACGTTGTTAGAAGTCAAGTGGACTTTAATACATGTTCTCAAAATGTTAGCACAAAAACAAATTTATACATGGGGATTATGGGAATGTTTTTTTTTGTTTGTTTAGGAATATTCGTCTGAATATTCAAAAGTCACATTCCCATATTGTTTGCAAAACGATGCAATGAAATGTTCCCTTAACGTTGACATGACCAAAAAAAAAGCGAGAACAGTCAGAACACTATAGCCAGAAAAGAGACTCTGGGTGTGCATCAGAAAAACTGGGTGTCAGATTAATGTGCAAAAAAACTCTGCGTTTCACTAACGCTACAGAATAGACTGGGCTGATGTGTAAAACTATACTCAGGCTCGCCACATAACCATAAAAATATATAAAATATAATACACTCAGGATTGCCAACAATAGTCATAACAGAGTAGGCCGACCTTTAATATTGCTTGGAACCATACAGCCTATGAATGAATAAAATTACGAAATCACCTAACTTTGCGAATAATATATATATAATATAATTGATTAATATATGATCATTTTAAAATGTGTTTGTCATAAAATATACAATAGTAACACTCCTAAAAATTTTATTTTTTTTCTTTGTAAATTCATTGGTCGAATGCAAAATTTTCTGCACAATTCCACAAATCTAAGACATTATGAATATATATAACTGATAGGCTTTTTTTTAGAAAGGAACATTTAAAAGATCAAAAAGAAGAATTAGGAAGAATCAATAACAATTTACATCTATAATTGAATGATATCTAATCATAATCAATCAAAAAAGTAACTGTAATCTGATTATGAGCATTTCAAAACAATCACATTACTTATTTTTTGTAATCTGATTGCATAATCACATGTAATCAGCACTGTTGATAACATTTCATGATCCAAAAGACCAAATGTCATTGATTTGTAGTGCACCTCTAGATATGTTCCGCTCAGCAGCGAATGCTGTGAATCAGCTCTTCTGTTGTCGACGATGTCGGCTGTCTGTCAGCTTTCGAGGAGGACAGACAAAGACAGACAGGTAGGAGGGGACGCGGCCGATGAAGACAGGTGAAGGGGAGTGTTTCGGAAATAATTGAATCCAGCAATGGCTGGCAGATATCTGAATGTGACTTTGCGGGAGTCTGATCCTTTATCGACAGCTAAAAACAACAGTCATTATCTGTTAATTACATTAACATTTTATCAGCGGCGCAGGGTGGGCTCTACGGCAGATAGGCGTTCGTCAGAGCTTCAGGAGCTCGTCCCGGGCCCGTCTCACTTGTCCTGCTGGGACTAACAGCGTCGCCTCACCTGACACGCAGGGGTCTGGAAAGGCCAGGGTTGTCTTGACTCCTGTCCCAGAGGCCAACCAAATGACTAATGGCTGCCAGGCCTGTATTGTTCACCATTCTTGTGCTGGCTGTGCAATTCAGAGCACTTTATTTTCCTTTAAAGGAAGCAAATGTAATTTCTTTAAAGAGTAATTCAATGTTAATGATGCATCGCATAAAACAAAACGTTCACACCTTGGATGCTGATACAGCATTTGCACCAAAATACTGTACTGAGTGTTTATTTAGCTGTCTTAATACATGATTAGGCAACACTGAAAAATGTTTATGATTTGCTTTGAAACAAATTTCACTCAGGAATTGCTAGTCAATTTTACAATTACAAGAAACAGCAAGCAACACATTGAAAATTGATTCCCCTAAAATTTGCTGTGTTGTTATAAATTAATGCATTTGGTTAATTCTTCTTATTTCAGCTTAATTCAGATTTATATGAATACAACCTTATTTAGATGATACAATTTTTGGGGATTATTAGGGGGAAATATGTAAATACAATATAGAAAAAAATGTCATAATATAAGCATGTAAAAATATGTAATGAAACGTGTGTTAAAATGCTATATTAATAGTACACACACACAAAAAAATGGTGTAGAAGCAATTTACACTCTTTTGAAATTTTGAAGTAAAACTGAAATAGTACAGTACTTTCTTATAAAACATACACCAATAATCTTTGATTTCTTTACACCCTTGGATTTTCTTTTGAAGTATTATGTGTATACGTTTTTATAGTATTTATTAATGTTTAGAATTAGTTTTTAGTTTTTAATTAAAATTTAAATGAAAGTTTTAGTAATATTATTATGTGCGTTTTGTCTTTTTTATTTTGACATTAATATTTATTTTTAGTTTTAATTTTGTTTCTATTTCAGTTTTAGTCATTTTAATACTTCAACTTCAACTTTTTTTTATTTCTGTCACTAAAATTTTAAATGATAAAATTCCAAGTTATAAAAATGTCAATAAAATTTCCATCTAATTATCTAATAATATGTTTTTCTAAGTTTATATTTTTCATTTATTATTTATTTTATTTACAATTATTTTATTTTAGTACAGCTTTATTTCAAATAACGAAAAATATTTTTAACAAGTTGTAGTTTTACCGTTGGGCAGAACTTCCAGTGATCCAATGGTCACTTTCCAGGCCCCTCTGTTGGAATTTTCCCATTATGCTGCTCGTCTGTTGTATTTGTTTTCTCTGTATTGGAACACAGACCATTGGATCTGCTTCTAAGTCCTAGAAATTGGAGGTCGAGCAGATGCCAATATGCTCAGTAACAACATTTGTCGTTTGGTGAAATCTGTGAGCTTCCAGTCAGGTCTGGATGGGACGTCCGATGTCTGTGGTGCTTTGGACCAGATCCACTTGTGTTTCAAATCCCTCAATTGCATTATGAGGGTCCTCTAGCGGGGCAAATAACCTCAGAGCCAACCTCAGTCACGGGTCTGCTTATTGATTGAAACCTGCCCCATAACTTAATATTTTACCTGCTTATTTCCCCGACGGAGGCGGCGTCCTGTCACTCCAGCCAAGCCGGGATCAATGGGAACATTGTCCCAGTAGGGGAAGGTTCCAGCCGGGGTCGCGTCTGACTGACAGGGCTCCAGTCTTCTGGCAGCTGGACAAGCAGCCGACAGTGAATGAGCCAAACCACAAAGCCTTTGATATGCAGGAACGAATTGACTAGAGATCTGCTGGACTGCAACAGAGCTGAATTAATTGAATAGCTCACCTGGACAATGGAGACTTGTCACTATATGCACACTCTCATGTCATAGCAAACCCTATACTGTTTCTTTTTACCATGACATTTGAAAGACAACATTTTAAAAAAATATTTGTGCAGCTCTTTTCATACAATGATAGTCGAAGAAAAAGCTTCTTTTGAAAAAGTAGTGCACTTGTGTATTGAATGTGCACTTGTAGTGTACTGAACATTTTTAAAGTATTTAAAAAAAAACTGTGCTTGCAGATTTTAAAATATACAATACAATTGCATTCAAATCACTCTATAATATTTTCATAACATGCACTCTTTTTAAAAGTATTCGAAACTGTACAACGATTTCACAAGGGTTTAAAAAGGACAAAACATCGTAAAAGGTACAAATATGAAATTAAAGGTTACGGATAGCCGATTATTCAGAATAATATCTGCCGATACCGATAGTTTGGTTTTTGGGAAAAAAAGGGAAAAAAATCACTCCCAGCTAATGCTGTAAACTATACAGGGAATCTCCTCATTTGGTACATTAGAGGGTAAAACGAACAACAACACTATTATATTCAATGCTATTTATATTCAGATATAATAAGCACAGTCAAATAAAAATAGTGCAGATAATTGCTTTTATCGTCCGATACCGATTATTGGCTGATACATCAGTGCATCCCTATATTTTGGTGGGATTTTTTTTTTTTGGTGCATTTTTGAACTTGACAAACCTGGTTACAATGAACTGTCATTAGCTATGTTTACATGCCCACGTAATCCTTTAGTAATTGGACTGATGGCTCAATCAGATTGAAAGCCTTCATTTCAATCAGATTGAAAAACCCTGATACATCAGTGCATCCCTATATTTTGGTGGGATTTTTTTTTTTGGTGCATTTTTGAACTTGACAAACCTGGTTACAATGAACTGTCATTAGCTATTTACATGCCCACATAATCCTTTAGTAATTGGACTGATGGCTCAATCAGATTGAAAGCCTTCATGTAAACACCTCAATCAATCCGGCTGAGCTTGATCTGAATGAAATTTCAATCAGATTGAAAAACCTGAAATAATCCAATCAACAGAATAAAAAAATGCAGCATATAACTGTCTGAATACTCAATCGGATTCAAAAATAACTTATGCGTATGTTTACTTATTACAAATGTGCACATGTTTATTTATTTCTTACATACTGACCAGTGGAGGAGACAGAATATTTACTTAAACATTTGCTAAATACGGCTCTTCTGACATATTTGTCAGCTTTCCTTTTCGATATGTCATCCAGGCAAAAACAATCTTAGCAGTAGCTTTCTCCAGTTCTGTGTGATGTTTTGTTTGAAATACATAAATACACATGCAAATATGTGAATCGGGTTGCAAAGTTCATTAAAACAGAACTTTCAGAATCTGAAATTATATTGGATTCATTCAGGCTGATAACAATTAGTGCATGTAAACTACTATTGAATGGAAAGAAGCAAGGGATTAGATTTATAAAGACGATTCAAAATTTCTCCTCTCACGTAGCACATAAAATGCCAGCGTATGGGCTTGGAATGACATGAGGTCACTGTGACAGAAGTGCTATTTTCGGGTGAACGATTGCTGTAAAGCCGGATGGTGAGCAGCAGAAGCACCTGGATAGGGAGAGATTAAAGAAGAGCCCTACATAGGGACGTTGATAAAAAAAGAGGTTGAGTGAAGCAGAGCGAAGGTTTACTTAAACACACTGCCTTGATGCACAAAAAATGCTAAGGACCATTGCTGACATAGAAAGAGTGGAAAAGAAAGAGATATCAAGTGTAGTAATCAAAATGAAAAATGGGTCCTGGGCCACTTTAAGCAAGAGCTAATTTATCACCAGAAAGTACGGATAAGTAGCCGAGTTGTTGCCGTTCAGTAAGTACCCGTTCTGCACCAAATTATTCCACCCCTGCTCGCATGCACCCATAAATCATACACTTCCACACATCTTTTCCCATTAGCGGCCACGCTAGGCATGGGTGCGTGCTCAGCTACCAAACACAGGCTAATACACTATAACTTTTAATTTTAAGAATGCCCTGAATGCCCCACAGCTGCCCCTCACTGCTCATTTGCCCCGTGCAGGGGTACGAAGCGGCTGCGTTAACCATCTGCTAGTGGTAATTTTCATCCCAACTGTGGTGTGGGAGTGGCTCTTTGGGCTCGTGTGTTTCTGGGTGGCTTTGTGTTTGGAGGGATGCTCGGCACACGCTGGAGATAGAGCCCGCGGTTTGTCATTGGCGGCTGCGGGGTCATTGGCTGCCGGCGTGACACTGAGGTCCCTTAGCTGCTTTAGCCAAGAGAAAGAGAGTTGATTAAAATTAGGACTTCTAAGCCTTCGCTTTGGTAAAGAACAATGACTCAATATTAAGTCGAATCCTCTCATGGCAAATCTTGCTTCAATCCATTGTTTTTCGCTTAAATCCGCCATTAATATCTGTGAAAGTCACCACTTCACCAGATATTAGCATCACATTGTCAGCTGATAAACAGCACGGAGGTACAAAATAATGTCTTGTTAAATATCAGTTCACTTAGTGACCTTTCATAAGGCACTTTTCCTAGAACTAGAAGCTAGATCAGGAACTTTTTGAGGAATTATTATTGTTCCTTTTTGCTGTTTTGAGGAACCGTTAGCTCTTTCACCTATGCTTTCTAGCAGTGAGTGATTGGTCAAACACTAGATGCACAAACCAATGAGAAACAAGAAGAGTCTGCAGCCTCCACATGTAAACAGAAGGACTTTAGCTTACTTGTTGCCGTTTTTAGCTAGAAAAGCTTCCCGTTTGGATCCAAAAATTGCTTGTGCACATATGTAGTGTGGTAATGCATATGTTTACCAGAGCCCTTTAATAATACGAAAATTGGTCAGTGGAGGAGACTGAATATTTACTAAACATTTGCTAAAAACACCTCTTTTGACATATATGTTAGCTTGCTTTTTAGATATGTCATCAAGGCAAAAACATGGAGTCTTGTGACAATTAGGCTTAACTTGAGGAACAAGTCCTCCTGAGCGTTTATTTGATGGAAGATATCCAGAGAGATTTTTGAGTCAAAGTGAACATTTACAAAATTATTATTGGAAACGACCTTACAGTTAAACTGGTCTCTGTCCGATCGTGAAATTCAGGAAACTTTCTCAATGTTCTAATACTCATTGCTCTTGCTCTTTCGATTGACTTTCTGACATTGCCTTTCCAGCTCCCATGTTTAAAAATCATTCAACCAACAAAATAAAGAATAAAAAATGCTCAGCTCCAATCCTGCCGTCCTCCATTGGCTTACGAAAAATGGTCGTCACTAGTGGGGGTTCCTGTTGTATGTGTGAATGCAAAGCTGGAAAAGTCCCTATAGTTGTGGTCCCTTTCCAGAAAGTTTGTCTTGGGAGAGCACTATGTGTCGGAAAGTGGTTACAGATGAAGAGTGTCATATTTTTTTTAAACTTTGGTTCAACCAATGGAGTTGAGTTGGGGGCTGGTATCTGACTTGAAGCAGTGCCTGCTGTTTGGAAATGTTGTTCCATTTGAGATGGCACTGACGCCACATCAATGTAGCAATGCTGCGAATTTAACTTATGTGGAAAATTAGAATATCACTTAAAACATTGGCAAATTAAGCACTGTTTCCATCCATTGTGTTCAAGAGAATAAAACCATCACTTCCTGGGAAACTGCACACAATGTATTAATTATAAAAATGAAAGTTGCTGCAACCAGGAAATGACTTGCACCTTAGATCACACAGAAGAAACACAATAGCAAACGCTGTCATGTTATCTGGCATTCGGAGGCAGATTATGTTCAGAAACGCAGTCATGCAAGACACTTCTGGGAGGTGATTATACCAAATAATTTTGATGATTTTAGAATGATGATTTTGATGATTTCAGGCATTTTAGAATAACTGAAACAACATTTGAGATTGTGTGTTATGAGATCAGTGGAGTGGTTAGTCAAGTTATCCACATGTTGTGGCACGTTAGGTTTTTATGCACATCTTGGCATTTCCAGCCAATGTTTTGTTTATGCAGTATCCCAAAATGTGCATAAATGCACATGTAATGTGATGTATGGCATCAAAGTACCGTGAGAGCGATTCGAGAGCAGCTTTTCCATTAAGTATGGAATAAAAATGATGACTTGCACCTTAGATCACACAGAAGAAACACAATAGCAAACGCTGTCATGTTATCTGGCATTCGGAGGCAGATTATGTTCAGAAACGCAGTCATGCAAGACACTTCTGGGAGGTGATTATACCAAATAATTTTGATGATTTTAGAATGATGATTTTGATGATTTCAGGCATTTTAGAATAACTGAAACAACATTTGAGATTGTGTGTTATGAGATCAGTGGAGTGGTTAGTCAAGTTATCCACATGTTGTGGCACGTTAGGTTTTTATGCACATCTTGGCATTTCCAGCCAATGTTTTGTTTATGCAGTATCCCAAAATGTGCATAAAAATTGTGATGTATGGCATCAAAGTACCGTGAGAGCGATTCGAGAGCAGCTTTTCCATTAAGTATGGAATAAAAATTGTCTGTGTTGTTACATGAAAACACCTGTGTATTTGACAAATATTGCATCTAATCTGCTTCATCCATGATAAAGTATGCAGACATCATGCAAGCATCACTAACAAAACCAGAGAAAGTGCCCAAATTCATGTCTTCATTTTCAACTCTTCACGCAACTGCAAGCTAGAGCCGATGGACCAGTCATAGTTTGTGATTCCATGACGGGACACTTTATTCAGCTTTTTAGGCTGGTTTATCCAAGGAAATCAATTCTATTAGCTGCCGCCTGTGCCTCAGAAATTCAAAAAACACAGTGTCACTTAAGAAAAAAAAATTTTTTAAGTAGGAATTTTCTTTTCTTTGCATCCTTAAAATGTCGTAATATGACTGCTGATTTCTGGAAGTAGTTTCAGGCATGGCAGGTGAATATCTCTAGATGTGCCTCATCCGACTGGATCCTCTTCAACCCCAATGGAACAACAACACTTCTGAAACAATGGCAGCCAAAATAAATGGATCAAAGCTCTTCAGCAACTCTGGAAGTCCCACGCAAGACAACTCACCAGCGCTGCGTACAGTCAAATGCTAAAGGGACTGTACACGTGATGGATGAAGTCTTTGACTTCAAGAAGAAGTGGCATGATGGCCTGGCATCTCTGCTGCTCGCATTGTGACCAAATGCTGTTATGTAGCTGTTTCATTGTGGTGACAGCATGAGCAATGCTTGGTTTTGTTCTTCCTACTGTTGCTATCCATCATTTGTGGAGAGCTGGGACGTATTCCTGCAACTCCCTCCCCCCGACACACACACACACGCAAACTTTCATCTCCTCGCCGTTGAGAGGTCTTGTCATTACTGCTGCTTCATCTGCACGTGCACCATTACATTAATCTCCTTGTTTGTCTCATATTCCAAAATCCATCCCTATGCATCTGATTTTATGAGCCATCTGGGTGGAGGAACGGCAGAATGCATGAGTGACTCCTCAGCAAGCCGTAGCTCGTAATAAGAGGCGATTTTACATCAGCTCTCTTTTTGCATGCGGTCATCACACTGTGTATCAACGCGTGCAGGTGATACATCTATAAATTTATTTATTTATTTTCCTTCTAAATAAGATCCAGAACTGGTCCTCAATAACAAACCTAATGGGTAATTAGCTAAACAGTTACTTCTTTTAAATGAGTTCTTGCTGAACATAGAAACGATGATTTACCTGTAGCAGTCCTCAGGAAAATATTACAGTACAGAAAAACATCATAAGATTGATAATTGTCAGTGAAATGCTCACAGATATGTACAAATTTCCCATCAGGTGTTGCATCAGACTGGGTTTGGAGTTCAAGCAGGCATGTGACATGAGCTCAAGATGTTATTTCATACAGCAGCATATAAATGTACAACTCTCTCCTGTCACATAAAGAGTCAGTTTGATTTACTGGCATTGATCAGGTGCCCGACGCCTCTGACAGCTTTGTAGGAGCCATCAGCACATCTTACACACTCATAGCGCCAGTTACACTTCTGTCGGATTGGAACATATCCACAGCAGAACTGTGTCAGTGAACAATGTATAGTTTAATAAAATAAGGAATTTAAAAACATTATAAACAGCAATATTATAAAGATGTAAAAACAAACAAACAAAGGGTTGTGGCAGGAGGGACTCCACATCTTGTTCCCTCCATCAGGAAACGGAGGTTACAATAGTAACCGAGACGTTCCCTATCTTTCAGTCACTTTGACATCGTGTTAAATTACCGACACTAGGTGTCGGTATACTAAATGCCACAACCAGGTGAACTGTGTTATGAGATTCAGTGACACAGGTGAAGGCAGGCTGTCGCGTACCAAGCAGCAAGTGCACTCAATCCGTGTTGTAACCCTCCCAGTCTGCATAGGTGACATAAGACTTGTCCTCAGATTGCTTGAGCCTTATTTTACCTTTTCTGTTTTTATTTATTATTATTTTTTAAGCTTACAGCTGAGCAAACCTGGTCATTTACACTGGGGAAGTGTTGTCTTACAGACCACATCAAACCAAAAGGAGAGATTAACATGTGGAGAGACATCCTATGTACTTACCAAGTGGGAAGGTGAACTCCCTTTGGACAAAAGAGCACACATTATCACCTCAGAAGTGGGGAAAGACGCTAAGTGCAAGCGCTACACCCAGCCAGTTGCCTGAGTTTTACCTGTTCGTACCCAAGACTTCGGATTAAACTGGCTCTAATATCGGGAAGGTGTTGGGTGTAGCCCAGCCCGCAGCTCTGCAGATGTCTGCCAATGAAGTGCCATTTGCTAAAGCCGAATAGACTGCAGCGCCCCTGGTGGAGTGAGCTCTGACAACCAGGGGGCGTGGTATGCCTTTGGCTTTGTACGCCAATAGAATGGCATCCACAATCCAGTGGGCCATTTTTTTTGTTTTGAGACAGCCTTCCCTTTCTGCTGTCCACTAAAGCAGACAAAGAGCTGCTCAGATCACCTATAGTTCTCTGTGCGGTCAAGGTATATATGCAAGGCACATACTGGACATAACAGAGACAGGGCTGGGTCTCCTTCATCACAAGGGATCCCTTACAAGTTCACCACTTGATCCGTGAAGGGAGTAGTGGGAACTTTGACCGGGCTGGGGTCTCAGGAAAATGTGAGAGTCTGCAGGACCGAACTCTAGACACATGGATGGATCTCTCTGTAGAGCCTGTTAGACCAAAGAGAGGTCCCAAGAGGGGGTGAGGTGCAGTCTTGGAGGATTCAACCTCAGCGCATTTAAGGAACCTAATGATTAGGTCATGCTGTCCCAAAGACATACCGCCCGCAGTATCATTGGAGCTATCGCAGCCACATTCAGGGTGGACACAGACAACCGCTTCTCTAGGCCCTTCCTGGAGGAAGGAAAGCACTGTCCCAACAACATATCTCTGAGGGTCTTCACCTTGGGAAGAACACCATGTAGTGAAAAGGTGCCACTTCAAGGCATATAGCCGCCTAGAGGGGGCTCTTGCTTGAGTGATTGTATCTATCAACAGTAGTGGTAGACCTGTGAATTCCTCCTTGTCCTGTCCAGGGAACAGATATGGAGGTTCCAGAGGTCTGGGTGCAGGTGTCAGATTGTGACCTGCTCTTGAGAAAGAAGGTTCTTCCTCAGGGGGATTCACCAGGGAGGGGCCAACACTATCAGCGTGAGCTCTGAGAACTAAGTCTGGTTGGGCCAGTACGGTGCAACCAATAGAACTTGTTCTCCTTCCTCCCTGATCTTGCACAGTGTCTGTGTGATGAGGCTCACTGGGGGAAGCACATACTTGTGCAGATCCTGGGGCCAGCTGGGTGCCAGTGCATCCATGCCAAGAGGGGCTTTTACTGCAGAGAACTGCCACCTTGGGAGATAGGGGCGTAAAGAAAGCCCACTTTCTCTGCATCCCACAGCTTTACAAGGTTTAGCCACAGGTGACACTCCTGGACCACGAGTGTGGCCATTGCCTGACCCAAAGACTACACTGTATGTATGCCACTGGAGTGGCTGGCATGCAAATCTGCCAATTTTTATTGGCCTTTTCTGAAACATCAGATGTGTTTGGGGCTCCCAAGAGCGACTGCCAGTATCAGTAATTCGACACAACTTAAGGAACTGTTTATTTTGGTTTATTCTGCAATAATGACCAACTGGCTGTACATTAAGCCTTACTTATAGTGCTTTTTTTTCCTTTTGCATATTGTGATTAATGTATTGTTGGCAGACATTAGTCACAATATGAAAAATAGCAGCTTATATATTATAAATAATTGTTTTCCGTTCTAAATGGGTTTTGAACATCATGAAGGAGTAACTGTTACTTTAACCCTCTATGGTTCCAGTTCCTGATTTACTTATTAGGTTTCAAATCTCATCTTTATCTTAGATTATTGACACCAGTCATTTTAGCTGCTATTAATTCTACACTGAAAAAAATAAAATAATACTTTGAAACCAACTTAAGATAAAAAAAAATTACAACCAAATGTATTAGTTTTTCTCAAATTATATTTATGGTTTTGTTCAAACCATAAATTCTGATTATATTAAATTGACCTTAAATTTTGTTAGTAGTGTGGCTCCACAATTAACAATGTGCTTATTAGTTGTTTATCTATCTATCTATCTATCTATCTATCTATCTATCTATCTATCTATCTATCTATCTATCTATCTATCTATCTATCTATCTATCTATCTATCTATCTATCTATCTATCCATCTATCTATCACATCACCAACTCTGGTGACTTCAACAGAAAATAATCCTTAAATATAATGCCTGCATGTCTTTTGCCATGGGATCTGCTCAGTTTAATTGTCTAGCATGAGAATGGATGGCGCTGCTTAGTTTAAAATGCAAAGTGTGGACATTATCTGGCCTGAGATTCAAGCACATCCATCACGCTATGCTAATGTAGCCAGTTGGTTAAGATATTCCAATATAAGCCACCCTGGAGATGTAGTGAAATTAACACTGATAGAGAGGGGAGGCACAAACACAGAAGGGTCAAGAGATAGAAAGAGACAGAGCAACAGTAGGGAGACATGATTAGCCCTAAACGCACACACACACACAAACACATACACACACTCAATACTAGGCTAGTCTGTCCAGTACATCGCCTACAAAACACACCCGCCACCAAAAGCTTTGAAGAAAAGACTCGTATATCATAACTCAGTCTCT
This sequence comes from Sinocyclocheilus grahami, assembly GCF_001515645.1. Lineage (NCBI taxonomy): Eukaryota > Metazoa > Chordata > Actinopteri > Cypriniformes > Cyprinidae > Sinocyclocheilus > Sinocyclocheilus grahami. Next base: position 223,139 of record NW_015506060.1, on the reverse strand, counting down.
ACTGTATTTTATCAGTCATTCTGGAATTTGCGATCCTTCAAGAGATATACGTCATAAGATATACATCAGGGTTTATGTTAGATAACTGATTGGAAAACCTAAGAAGAAACAGTTAAATTGAAAACTGTAAAAAAACAGTAAAATTGCATGAAATTTCACATAAGATATCTCAAACAGTAGAGCATGGTGTTAGCAACACCAAGGTCATAGGTTCGATTCCCAAGAAAAGCAAGAACTGATCAAATGGAATGCATAAATGTAAATGAAGATATGTTACCATTTTTATTATTTTATGTTAGATAACTGATTGGAAAACCTAAGAAGAAACAGTTAAATTGAAAACTGTAAAAAAAACAGTAAAATTGCATGAAATTTCACATTAGATATCTCAAACAGTAGAGCATGGTGTTAGCAACACCAAGGTCATAGGTTCGATTCCCAAGAAAAGCAAGAACTGATCAAATGGAATGCATAAATGTAAATGAAGATATGTTACCATTATTATTAGAAGTTATGACAGTTAACCAATTCACAAGTTTTTACCATAGCATTCTTACAGTCGTGTACCATAACAATTCTGTAGGTGTACATACAGTCAAACTAAAAATTATTCAGACACCAGATATAATTTTTGATATTTTATTTACTAGTGGGTGCAAGACACTATAGTTAATGTATGTACGTGAGGATAGCAAAATAAAGTAAACTGTGACATATTACACCCAAATATTCTTCATACAGTGGACTACCAGTACAATTTACAAAAAATTGGGACCAAACATTATTCAGAAACTTTAACCTGACCATGTTTTGCTTAAGTGTTATCTGACATTATCAAGCTGAATTTGTTCTGACACAGTTTAACTCTGAGTTCTTGTCATATTTTATTACCATTTTCTAAACTGTAGCAAATGAACTGTGATAATGTGTGAAATGTTGAAGGTGTCTGAATAAATTTTGGTTTGCCTGTATTTCAGTTGCTCACTTTTGTTTGGAACAACCCTACACAAAGTGTCCGGTTCGCACAGTTTATTGTCTAAGTTGGCAGTATATAAAAAAAGGTTCAGTCACATTTGCTGCTGTTCAGTGAATTTTTGGTGACAAAATCTAATAATTTCAGTAGAAATTCACACAACTGGGAATTCTGCATAAAGGCAAAATAATTCACAAAGGGTTTGTCAAGGTAGTTAACTAATAATAATAATGAATTACAATTAATAAAATAAAAATAATGAAATAAAAATGAATACAACTATATAGACATATAAAAAAAATCACTAAAACCAAACTAAAAATTAAAATAAAAAATATCAAAATAAAATATAATAATAATAATGAAATGAAAAAAACAACAACATGAAATTTAAAAATGCTTTTGGCTTTGGTTTGACTCTATTGACAATAGACCTTTTTTGGTCCAAAATTTAACGTGATGCGCACTGAGCTGTAAAGAAGACCAGGGGCGCGTTTCCCGTACAACTACGTAACTCGCTGATTAACCACCATAGTACGATGCATCATTGTGGACACGAACTAGCTAGTCACGACTGTTTCCCGAAACCATGGCACCTGTGTCGCAGATCCATCGTTTAAACCACGTTGGTTTGAGCTGTTGTTATGACGTTCTTCTACTTCTTCTTCGATCTAATAGCCGACTGCTGCAATGACCATTTACCGCCACCTACAGTTATTTGGTTTTATTTTCTCTTTTCTTCAACTCGAATTACGCTTTTGAAATTATGTTACGTGGGAGTGGAGTAATAACGCAACATTAATTTGTTCCGCAATAAATTATATACATACACACACATTTGTAGAGAATATTCTATATTCTAATTCTGTAAAAACAACAAAATCACTCACTTATTCATACATTTTTGATAATTTATTTGGGTACATTCATTTACTATAAAAATACTGTGATTTGAGTGTTAACACTTAATATATGTGAAAACCTTTAACATACTGTTTTACCAATATTCTTATATGAGAAATTTGTCTTTATGAATGTTTTAACAAAGATACTCACTTGACAAACTCCCCTTTTCTTCGCGCAAACGAAATGAAGGCTGCGTTCCAATCGACATGATTAATGCTTTCAGAGGGCACTTCGAAGGGAGAATAATTTCGAGGGCCACACTGCTATATAGTTTCAAACTGAATTTGTAATAAAAAAATATTTAAAAGGCGAATTAGGTAAGACCTAAGCACCACAACTTTAACTCTTCCAAATCACTCAAAGTGGATGGAGAAATCTTCGAAAGGAATAGGGCATAGGTCGATAACTCTGAATAGAACACACCCCAAACTAACACCGTCCTATGCCTCTAACCACAGGTCAAGAGCTGTCGTTCCAACGACACAAGTTTGCAATGCAGTTTGTGAATGTTCGTTTGAACTATGGTTTCAATTTATTTGGGTACATTCATTTACTATAAAAATACTGTGATTTGAGTGTTAACACTTAATATATGTGAAAACCTTTAACATACTGTTTTACCAATATTCTTATATGAGAAATTTGTCTTTATGAATGTTTTAACAAAGATACTCACTTGACAAACTCCCCTTTTCTTCGCGCAAACGAAATGAAGGCTGCGTTCCAATCGACATGATTAATGCTTTCAGAGGGCACTTCGAAGGGAGAATAATTTCGAGGGCCACACTGCTATATAGTTTCAAACTGAATTTGTAATAAAAAAAATATTTAAAAGGCGAATTAGGTAAGACCTAAGCACCACAACTTTAACTCTTCCAAATCACTCAAAGAGGATGGAGAAATCTTCGAAAGGAATAGGGCATAGGGTCGATAACTCTGAATAGAACACACCCCAAACTAACACCGTCCTATGCCTCTAACCACAGGTCAAGAGCTGTCGTTCCAACGACACAAGTTTGCAATGCAGTTTGTGAATGTTCGTTTGAACTATGGTTTCGGGAAACACCGACTCGTTGAACTATGTTGGTAACGACGGAACTTGTGACCATAGTTGGCTAACAATGCTTTTGGGAAATGCACCCCAGACTGGTAGTTAAAAGACTGACTACCCGTACTGTACAGCAGCTCCAGTGAAGAGAGCTCTGTTTTCTCCCCTGCTCTCCAGAGATCTCTCATCTTCTCCTCAGAGAGCGAGTGGCATCTGTCACGTGACACACTGCTCTAATTCGTCCCTGGCCTCTACTTCAGTCGCCCGAGCTGCAAGGGAAGGCATTATTATCATTATATTAATGTGACATTAATTGCTTTTACTTTTTCACTCCATTAAGTGCGCTCTATCTCTTTGGGAGGCAGGCCAGATGGTTTATCACTCGCGGATGTTGCAAGCACTGTTAATGGCTGAAGACACTGGCCTATAAAACCATTGTGCCAAAGTGTTGAAAACGTTCACAGGGCTAATTGAAAGCTAAATGAGAAGGTAAAGCACTGAGCGTCCAGCAGTAACGAGCCGGATTATTGATGAGGAGGTGAACACATGTCCACATGTCTGGAAGGAATCACAAGCAGTTGAAATGGACAAATTCACCAAAATGAGTTTTCTGTTAATTATTGACAGACTCTTGTGTTGATGCAAACCTGTATGCTGTTATCTTTCTTTTGTTAAACACCGAAATATTTTATTTAACTTGAAATAAAGTAAACTTTAACTGAAATAAAAATGTATGAAAAACCTTAAACTTTAGCTAGTTGCCAAGTTAACATTTCTCATTTTCATATACAGTAGTTTAACTATGTACTAAAATAACTCAAACTCAGATAAAAATGAATAAAAAAATTGACAAAGAGCACACTACAAAATTTCTAAAGCTTTCCAGCAGGTGTATGAAATGTCCAAAAATATGACGCTTTCTAATTTGTTTATGTGAACTGAGCAAAAATGTCAAATGTCACACGAATCAATGTGATTCTCAGGAGCAGAGAATTAATAATAAAGAGTAAAGTCAAACTGGGATGATGACACAGCCCTGCATCTTTAAAAAAATAAAATAAAACTCATGCTGAATACAAAAATATTAATAAAACATCCCATCATGATTTGAAACATTTAAAGCAGGCAGGGTTAACCTTACAGTAGGACTCAACACTGATTACTGTCAGACTTTCAGAATCATTCTTCACTTGAATTAAGATGATAATAATTTAATTGTACAGCACAGCCACCTCAAAATCGGACTTTAGCAGCTCTTTTTACTTTGAGATCTTTTTGAGCTTAAATACAGACTTTAAATCATAACAAGACATAATTTAGCTATGATACTGTTTTGAAATTAAATATTTGCATAGCTACGCCAGGAAACACTGGCATCTAACAATGCCTTGGGGAAAAAAAATCATATACATAAACCAAAATAGGAAATAAAACAGTTATCGAATAAGCATGTGTCCTATTCTGTGACCTCAACTCCTGAAACATTGGTGTCTCATATTTTAAATCTGTTTGTGGGTGAAAAAATTCAGATGTAACCCCCTTTGTAATCATTAACATTTTCATAAGTAACAGTAATTTAACTACACATTTTTTAACAGATTAACAGATTACAGTTACATTTATTTTGTAATTAAATTACATAATTTAGTTATATGTAACTAGTTACTCCCCAACACTGTGTATATATATATATATATATATATGGGATGAAAATGTAACAAATCACATCGATGTGGCAGTTTTTCTACTGATTAAGGGATTATGTAAGACTTCTTCCCCACACAAATGCTTGTCGAAAGCAAAAATACCACAAAATGCATCATATTTAGTGAGAAAGTGTGACATGCTCAAGCAAAACAGACACTATTTTTGGAATCAGCACCGAAAATTAGTAAGAAACAAGTGTTGAATTTCATTCAGATTAATTTGATTAAGAAAATGTACAAGTAATATTGATGAGCTCAGTGCTCTTCTTGCAGTGAAGTCACACCCTGCACATCTTCCAGCTCCACTCCAAAACCAGTTCTGTCGAGCACCAAACTGAACAAAAGGCATAACAGTAGTTTAATCATGACAACTCTCTGAAGATTTTAGCATGGTGATGGATATGACAATGTTAATGTGTTTGGTCTTGGTGGAACAGATCTGGTACGCTGCTGCTGAATTGCTGCTGCTGTTGGTTATTGCTGTAGTTGTAGATTATTGCTGCTGCTGCAAGCAAGTACAGAACTTGCTACTGCTGATGCATACGGTGATACGGTGCCGTGAGTATTTAAGACATGCTGCTGCTGCACAAATAGCATATAAAATAACCCCGTAGCAGATCTATACAGGTGGAGCTGGGGAAGGTGAAGGGTTTCAGAGAACTCTGAAAGCGCGCTGCAGGAATCTCTAGTGAATGCTAGCCAGTGCAAAAATAAATAAATGCAAGACAGTAAGCTCATTGCTGCATGTGCAGCATGAACCAATCAGCTTGTACCAAGTCGTTTAACTCTCTGAATATCATCCGTTACGTTAACACCCCGTCATAATGCGCCATCTAGAGTTTCATGACTGAACTATATATTTCATATAACTCACTGTATTGCAAGTGTTCTGAAACCCCGTGATGCTTTGTGTATAAACAGACCTATAGTCTTTATTCAGTGAAAATCTCCCCCTCTGTTGCAGCTCTTAAATCTCATTCTCCATTCTGTGTATTTACAGCTGGCACGTCGTGCTTTGTTACACATGTGAGAATCACTGTCGTTTGGCATCAGTGACATCAAACCTGGTGTGATGCATCAACGTGCCATTTTCTGAATATAAATATAAATGAAATTTGAGAGCTTCGGTGGAGGGGACGATTATCAGTGAATGACAGCTTATGTTTGTATGGTGTGAACGCATGCAAGATATTTTCAGCCCTGTTTTGTGATCTTTTGGGTCTTTTAAGAGCTCAACATACAAAATGACAAAAACACTGCTTTAAAAATTATTGCTTTAGGGCAAAAATAGCACATTTTACCTTAGATAATACCTTTATATTGGATCTAAACATTCTCATTTGTTGTTTTGTACATATGATTTTAATGCATCCCCGATTATTCCTGATGTAGTGTCATTCTACACATAATAATTGAAAATGAGGAAGGCTCACTGATCATAGTCATCCTCACTTTGACTGTAATATTACAAGTCATCTGAGACAAAGCATGACCATTAACAGCACACCAGACCCATAAAAACACCAGTGAACTGCTCTTTTTACGTGTAGCGACTCTGTCAGTGGACGTATATGAAATACATGTAAGATTTTAATGTTTCTGGCATAAAAAAAATCAGTGCGGGATCTCATAATTACAGCAGTTTTAATGATTGCATTGTCTACAGTAATTTCTTGTCTTCATTAATTTCTAATGAGTATTATGTGCAGGGCCTGCACATTAAAATGTTAAAGAGATCAAGCTGCATTGTAAAATATCATTAATTAAGCAATTAATCAACTGCACATAACCAAGTGAACTTTTACAGCACTAAGTTATATATATTTCCTACCCAATTGCTAATTTAATTTAGTGTCGCTTATGAAATGGATGTCGCGTAATCAGGAACAAAACTTTAAACTATTTCTCTCGCTTTATTATGAAGCACATTATTGAGAAAATAAGAACCGAAAAGGTAATTGCATTTTTTTTGTTAAAGCCTTGCATTTTTCTCATACATATACTAGGGCTGCACAATTAATCGAATTTCTAATCGCAATTACAATTACGGATGCCACAATTACGTAATCGTTCAAAGCGGCAATTAATTGATCAAAGTCCACTTATGTTATTCTGCACGCTTAAGATGTGTTTTTTTCTTTCTACATGTTATCTTAAGGGTTTTTCCATTGTTTTAGTTTTAGTATAATATTATAATACTATTCATATTTTTATAATTTAAAGAAGAAACCAATCCGATGTATATTTTACATTTGAGGCTTAATACTATAGAAAAGCACTAAAAGTTTTTCAGTTAGTGTTTATTTTCATATTAAAATACGGCATGCAGTTGCATCAAACAATGGTATAAACATCATTCAATGTAAATTGTGATAATCGTAATTAATAATCGCAATTACAATTTCAAGGAAATAATCGGCAATTATGATTTTTGCCATAATCGTGCAGCCCTAACATATACATTATAAAGTGATGCCTTAAAAGCAAAGATGTGTCTCATAAACACATATCATCTACAGTGCTCATGAAATGCTGCCCAGCCTGGATGAGAGTGCATTTTAAAATACTAAAAAATAATATTAATGCATGTATGTTTTCAAGATGTTTTAAAGTCTTTAATCAATGTGAACAAATGCATTAAACATGACAAAAAGTGGCTCTAAAGAGGAGCTAAATGTCCGAAGAAACTGTTGCATCAGCACCTAGTGCTGCATAATGGAGCGTTTTTTCCTAAAGCTGTTTCTGAGCACAACATAACAACAAACACGATGGAAAACGACAGGACTGATACAGCGCTTTTGTGGGTTTATGTTGTTATGTGCAAATCTTTAGATTTGAGAAACATCTCTGACAATCCATAATGTAGCATTCACTGTGGCATCAAGTGAATAGTAAATAACGATAGTAAATAATGATATTGGACACAGCGATGCTTTTTTCTAAATACATTTCATTTCTTCTGTGTAGTTGTATGTTACATAGGCAGAGAAAGTCATTCTCAATTAATCATTGCATTAAATTGTGAGAGATGTGCTGTTGTATGATGTCTGGCTGTAACACATTAAAGCATTATGCCTGTTTGCACAAGCCGATTGATAGTTAAAGGTGTTTGAAGCGTTGATATGGGCATTCACGTACTGAAACAAAGCAGCCTCTCAATGATCAGCCTCTCATTGACTCAACCTTCATCACCTGTCCACCGTATCGACACACATTGACCGGCGGTGAGTGAGTAGGTTGTTGTACATGGACTACATGCATTAAGGTAAAACATGCAGGACCATATGATGGTACACAAATCTTTAAGTAGAAAGACGAAATTAGTGTTTTCTTGTAAAACTCACTCCAGTGATCGAGAGTGTAGTGGATTGATGCTGATTGTTAAAGTTGTTCAGGTTATTGATTTGAACTCTTTGAAAGATATTCAAAGTTTTGTTTAAGGCACTTACTGTAAGTAAATGATATTGACGAGCAGAATGGTAACACTTTACAATAAGGTTCCATTAGTTAGTGTTAGTTCATGTATTAACTAACATGAACAAACAATGGACAGTACATTTATAACAGTATTTATTAATCTTTGTTCATGTTAGTTAATGAAAATACAGTTGTTCAGTGTTAGTTCATGTTAGTTCACAGTGCATTAACTAATGTTAACAAGCACAACGTTTAATTTTAATAATTCATTAGTAAATGTTGCAATTAACATAAACTAAGATTAATAAATGCTGTAGAAGTATTGTTCATTCTTAGTTCATGTTAAATAAAGTAGTTAACTAATGTTAACTCATGTAGCGTCTGGACCAATCAAACACACAATATATATTTTGTTAGCTATATTTAACAAATACTCTGTAACACCCCTCAGTTCCCCCCAAAATGTTTATGTGTTTATGTAGTGTGTTAGACCAGTTTATGTGTTTATGCAGTATGTTAGACCAGTTTAAGTGTTTATGTAGTATGTTGGACCAGTTTAAGTGTTTATGTAGTTAATAAAACCTTACTTGTATCACAATTGATGTGGTTCATTGTTTGATCATAACTGGAGTCACTTAATCATGCAAATTTATGCTACAAGCTCTTTGTAGAATTGTACAGTAAGAAAGTTATTTCCCTTAACCAGGGAATTAATGTTCTTAGAATTGACAGACAGTTGACCCTGAGAGGTCAGCTAAATATCTACAGCGGATCTAAATATTTATAATTAATTATAACTAGTTATGCATATCCTTCAGGTCATGGTGTATGTTGTCTTTGATCATTTTAGACTATTTTTTGCATGCTTATGATGGAACCCATTCCTGTCATCTTGCCTTTATGTAATCCTACCATGTTTAGTATCTATGAATTCGACTTCTGATGATCTAAACGAGCGTGTATATTATATGTTGGTACATAGGCAATATATTAGTGTCCTGAGAATCTTTAGTAATTTCGATTCAAGTTCCATTTGCAAAGTACCATGCCCTCACACAAAGGGTCATAAAAACTCCCCAGTATCTCAAAACTCCCACTTGGGATACCGGCCTTTCTCATTGGACAAGCCCATCGTGAGAGGCGGGGGTCTTCTCCGACCTTAAAGGCCTCACTCCATGTGACCCGCCCAGAGTCGGTGGTTCTGTTAGGTTTTGAGAAGATGTGAGCTACAACGCTCCAGGACATCCTAAGTTTTGTGCCAGGCCTTCGGTCTTGACTTTTCCATTCACCAAGATTCTGTGACGCAAACTGGTTCTTTTTCATCAACCAACTTCAGCAAAGATCAACT
>NW_015506060.1:201998-213511 GCF_001515645.1 Sinocyclocheilus grahami | reverse complement strand
CATTTGCACCTTTTTACAAAGGTGTGTTTGAACTAAGAATCTGATGTTTCCTTCAGGCAGTAGATCTGCTGAATATCAAATGGTACCATAGTTTCATATTCTTATTTCTCTTCTCTTTACTGCGTTAAGCTTTAACTCTTTCCTATACAAACTGTATGCGTGTGTGTGTGTGTATGTGTATGTTAGACCAGTTTAAGTGTTATGTAGATAATAAAGTCTTACTTGTATCACACTTGACGTTGTTCATTGTTTGCTCATAACTGGAGTCACTTGATCATGCAGATTTATGCTACAAGCTCTGTGTAGAATTGTACAGTAAGAAAGTTATTTCCCTTAACCAGGAAATTAACGTTCTTAGAATTGACAGACAGTTGACCCTGAGAGGCCAAGTAAATATCTACAGGGGATCTAAATATTTATAATTAATTATAACTAGTTATGATTAATTATTCATATTTCCCCATGAGCTGATTCGCTACACTCATGAACCTTATTGTAAAGTGTTACCAGCAGAATTGTATGTAACTGTGAAATCATATTACTTTTGAATGGACTTTCTAGTCTAGACACACTTTCTGCTATTGTTTTGATGTTTTCTGCACAAATCTTTGTTGATTCTTTCCAATGACAGCATTACTGTGATATAATAATCTATCAGACACAAACTTGTAAAAGAAGACAGCAGATGATCATTTAAACAATCCAAATACAGGTGTGAAGACTTTTAGTATTGTTTTATCATCAATTCTTGAGAGGAACTGATCAGGTTTTCTTCAGATGTCCATGCCATTAAACCAGGCAGTTTATAACTGCTATGAACATGTAACGTTTCATTTATTTCAATTAACCTGCTTAGCAAGATTCTTTACAGTAGTTGACCTGAAAGAAAGAACAAACTAGCCACAGAAGTGTCCAGCAACAGCAACACTGAGAATGTAACACATACTTGTGCTGTGCTATGAATTGTGTTTCAGGTCTTCAGTTTTATCGTTCTCTGCTCTCTTCTCTCAGGAAAGAGGCGTGAAAGCAAACAGAGGAACACACACACAGGTGAGGTGATTACCAGTGTGAGGTCAGGGATAGGTTTTCCCCTGGCAGCCTCCTCTGTAGTGTATGGAGAGAAAAACTCTTTGAGAATCCCAGCTGTGGCTTTCTCTGCTCTGCCCTATTTACAGTGGCTACACCATTCTCTCTCTGTGTTATCAGCACAGAGGCAGAAGAAATATGGTAATGATATTTAGCCTGCTATGGTTTGACTGATGAGAAGAGCTTAGATTGAACCAGAGTTATGCATTTTCTCAAGAGAACATGAGAGGTGCTTGTGTGTGCAAAACTCACCACCATAGTACCATAGTCCTCAGAGTGGTTACTAGGGTGACCTGGGTGGTTGCCAGGGTGTTCTGTGTGGTTGGTAGGGTGATCTGCCCTGCTGAAAAATCCACCACAAACCAGCATGAATTCCATGCTGGTCCAAGCTGGTTTATGCAGGTTAGTGCTGGTCCAGGTTGGTTAATGTTGATGTGGTGCTGGTCTAGCTGTAAGACCAACATATTCATGCTGTTCTCAAGTAAAATGGAGCTGTTAAAACTAGTTCTCCAGCATGGTATTGTGGGATTGAGTGTGAGTAGGCCAGCTGTTTGTATGCAAACAGTGTTTTGGGAACAACCACAATTTTTGCTGGCATATTTCCATATTTAACGGATTAATGATGTTCAGGGAAAAAAATAAAGTTAAAACATAAAGATTTATTGCATTACATGATAATAACTTTGTAATTTCCTTTGCTCCCTCTGTTGAAAGTAGCACAACTGAACATTTTAATTGTTTTTAGTTATGACTGCATTATTAATCAATGCAATTCAAAGTTTTGAATCACAAAGAAAAACAGTTCTAACTGGTAAAACTTTTCAAAGCATCAAAATATCAACAAAGAGACATGACAACCAAGAAAAATGCCAAATAAACACATAATCCAGCAGTTTGTGCAGTAACATGGGTTATGAGAATAGCTATTTTAATAGTAGTTAAAAATAACAAAAAATTAATACTCATTTGTCAAAATCCAGCTGTCAGTCAATGATTCCAAAAAGTGCATGTTGTAAAATTTAAGTATGTCATTGAAATATTGTTGACAATAGTGAAAGCATGCACTTTCAACAATTGCTGAAAGAAAATTTATTTAAACAAAGTCAATGGCCAAGTTCCCAACGAAAGTTACACTAATTACCACAATGGATACAAACTTCGCAACAAAACTTTTTAAAGAATTAAAGCCGAACTGGTTTGTAATAAATGAAGATTGTAATTCTGTTTTTGGAGTTGTTTAAGCATTATCTGGTGAGATATCATTGATTTTATTTGCGGTTGATTTCATCTAAGGCTGTGTAGCTGTAAGTCAGTTGTAGCTGTATTTCTGCTCATCTCTTGTCTTTTTTCTGTTCTTGTTGTTCCTCTCATCTTCAGTGATTCTGCTTGTTAACCACAGGTGTCATCACTAATAGTCAGTCAACACTGGTAGACTGAATCTAGTCAACTTCATTTCCTTAAAGGAGACATATTGTGCCCCTTTTTACAATATGTAATATAAGCCTATGGTGTCCCCAGCATGTGTCTGTGCAGTTTCAGCTCAAAATACTCCACAGATCATTTATTATATCATTTTGAAAATGCCTATTTTGAGTGGAAGCAGAAACATGCTGTTTTTCGGGCCTGTCTCTTTAAATGCAAATGAGCTGCTGCTTCCCGCCCCCTTTTCCAGAATAGAGCTGCACCATTACAGCTCGTACCTGCTAAAAACATCTGTTTTGGTTCTGATGATCATGTTTATCACACTGAAATCATGCGTTTTAAACCATATGAGTTTAAACTTCTGATAGAAGGTTTTCTGAGCGCACACATCCGAAGCACACGCACAGAAAGCGGCTGTCACAGCATGTGAGCACTAAACTAAGCTCTCATTCACACACAAGTTTACGTTAAACACACACGAGTTACAAAAACAGTGGGTTATGTCTGTGAAGGTAAACAGCTGGGAAATAAATCACAGGTTTATTTTAGATCTGTGTGGCAGCAGCAATATACAGTAAATACATCAATAAATGCACTGCTCTGTTGTCTCCTCTGAGGCTGGGACTCTAAACAGTGTTCTGTGCTCGTCTGTGTCTGTGTTTGCTCAAACTTTCGCCATAGCATTAGAACTGGTACACCGTTGTCGCTTGCTAAATGAAATGATGGCGCCGTGGGTGTAAAATTACAGATTAAGGGGTGGTAATAATATAATAATGATCTCTTTGCCACGTCACCAAGGGAGCGAAATCAGACGCGCTGGTTTTTTCAGACGCTTGCAGAAAAAGGCTTACCAAAACAAAGTTACTGGGTTAATCTTTTTCAGGTTTTCTTGGTTGGTAGATGCACCGGAGACCTGATTATAGCACTTACAACCTGGAAAAGTCAGATTTTCATGATATGTCACCTTTAACTACAACTATGTTCCGGTGTTTCTTTTACTCTCCATATAATGGGACTATATGAAAACTGAGCAGTGTTTTTTTTTATCAGTTTATCAGCAGATTTTAAACCAGTAAGCATGTAACCAGCAACATGCATTATTCTTTATTAAATAATTTATTAAAATTAATTTGGAAAATTGTCTTGGTCTGTAACTACAAACACACATAAAGAAGCATGACATGTAACACATATGCAAGTTTTGTTGGAATCATACCAACACACAAAAAACAACATATCCTGGTCCACCACCACATCAGCATCCCATGCTAAGATCGAGCAAACCAGCATCCCATGCTGGGGACCAACAAACCAGCATTCCATATTGGAGACCAGTAAACCAGTAACCAGCATCCCATGCTGGACCCAGCATGCTAAACATACCTAATACTGGTGACCACCAATGGTGTATTTTTCAGCAAGGTGGGTGGCTGATAGGGTAAACTTAAGCCCCGTTCACACTAGCAGCGACTTTTGTCGCTGCATTTCGCCCGGGCTGGCGATGAGGTTGCTAGTGGGCGTTCTCAATACTGGTTGGGAATTGTTGGGTGTTCTGGGTATTTGTTAGGGTGATCTGGTGGTTTGTAGTGTGATCTGGTGGTCTGTAGGGTGTTCTGGGTGGTCTGTAGGGTGCTCTGGGTGGTTGGTAGGGTGATCTGGGTGGTGTGTAGGGTGCTCTGGTTGGTTGGTAGAGTGTTTTGGGTGGTTGTTAGTGTGATCTGGTGGTTTGTAGGGTATTCTGGCTGGTTTGTAGAGTTATCCGGTGGTTTGTAGGGTGTTCTGAGTAGCTGGTAGGGTGATCTGGTGGTTTGTAGGGTGATCTGGGTAGATTGTAGGGTGATCTGGTGGTCTGTGGGGTATTCTTGGTGGTTTTTAGTGTTTTCTTGGTGGTTTGTAGGGTGGTCTGGTGGTTTGTATGGTATTCTGGGTGGTATCTATGGTGATCGGGTTGTTTGTATGGTGCTCTGGGTGGTATGTAGGGTATTCTGGGTGATTTCTATGTGATCTGGTGGTTTGTTGGGTGTTCTGGGTGGTTTCTATGGTGATGTTGTGGTTTGTATGGTGTTCTAGGTGGTTTGAAAGGGTGATCTGGGTGCTTTGTTGGGTGGTCTGGTGGTTGATAGGGTACACTTGATGGTTGGTAGAGTGTTCAGAGTGATTGATAGGGTAGTTCAGGGTGGTTTGTAGTGTAACTTGAATAATTTCTAGGTCTTTTCTTTGTGTCTTGTTTGTCTCTAGTTGTGAGTTATCTGGACTCAAGGTCCTGTCCTCGCTCCACTGTTCTCATCACATCTTCTGCCCTGTGAATGCTGATGTCATGGATTCCTGGTGACTGAGGTAGATAAAGTGTAAACCTCTGCCATTTGTAACTCTTGACAGCTATCCACTCTTCTCACTATCTCCCAGGGTGAGCTTTAGTGGGCTTTAATTGGAGGGTTAAGAAGAAATCGTCAAAGTTAACACGAGTTGTAGTCTGACAAATGAAGTGGTGTGGAGCTGCTGGCTACAGTTACCTCTCAGACAGTGTGATATGATGGAGCCTTGCCACATATCCCAGAGTTCAGCCTGCACCCAATGCTACTGACAGGCAGAGGAGCTATGAGATCAAACTGCCAAACGAGGTGGAGTTTTGAAATGTTATACTCTTGTTGGGTAGATTCTCACTGGTTGGTTGGTCTGCAAGATTGTTTAAGGTCATAGTGCCCTCAGCTGTGATCATTATGTTCTTTGATGTGTGACTTTGAATTAACTGCTCTCGACAGGATATTTAATTGAAATTTGAATTGGAAAAGACATTTACATTAAAGCATAAACAATTGTATCAGTACTTTGATTATTCATACTTATTTCTTGGGTCAGTATTTCTCAACTGATTAAATATATTTCTGCATGTTAAAATACAGCCACAATAATAAGTTTGTGAACTCTGCATTGATTACTCACAAAAAATGTGGTCTGAACTTAATTTAACTCACAAACACAATATCTGACTGAACACATTGAATACAGTGAGCAATCATTCACAGCATAGGGAAGAAAACGTAAGTGAACCTTTGAATTAGAAACATGTAGTTCCTCCTTCTGTTGAGTTTTTCAGTATTTCTGGGTTTTTCTGGGAGAAAACACATGTTGTCTTGTTGCATCACCCAACCTCTCTAAAGCGCCACGTCATGAACAATGTCTTGATACACATTTGAGTTCATTCTTATTTCAGTGATCGCAAAGTTTCCACAGTACATTTTCCCAAAAACGCTGTGCACATCCAGGTGGTTTTGGGCAAACATAGGACATGCCTCAATACATTTGTTAGACTTCTGTGATTTCCAGTTTAAGACCATTTAAACCATCTCAAACTGGTAAACCAGTGCTTCCACCATGAAATTAAAATTATTTGATTAAATACAATTAAAAACTAAATATATTTCCGTAAATGTAATTTCAAACATTGATAATTATCATCCAAAGTTTCTTTGAAATACTCATGTGTCGTGTGCATGATGACATGTTTATAGTAAAAAAACCAGACTGTATTGTACAGTATACCTAAACTAACAGCAGTTAAATGATTTTCCTCCATTTTAATTCTACTTTCTTAAATTCAGATTTGAATGCTTATTCCACACCTGTTTGCTGCATTAATTCAATTTAATCTGCCATTTAAAAGTTTTCCAAGTATACCTGCACACCATTTCAAGATCACTTGCAATTTATGTATTTCACATCCGGAAAGAGTGGTGTGCGCACGTTTTTTTGGTGTGTACGTTGGAGTCACATGTGCGCACATTTGATAAAGGGTCTTGGATCAAATGTAGGACTGTTTATATGCAACATTTTATACATGAGGCCTCAGATAACTCGAACGAAGGTTCTATTAATATTACTGGAAGAACGTTTGTCTATAACCCTTCCAAAACGTTACAGCACATTAAAGGAGGCTGGAAATTGAAAGGAGCGCAGACGATACCGCGCAGCACACAAAGCGTTTCCCTGATGGTTACGGCTGTCGCTCAATCCTCTAGCGCGGCTGATAGTTAAGATTTAAGATGATGAAGCACTGACTTTCAAGTTGATGCGTTGCGTGGCCAAAAGGCCTCCGTGGGGCGGCTGCGGACAGCTGTCAGGTGAGCGAGCTGAATGTGTCACATGCGCTCATTTGCCAGTGTCACGAGCATATTGTTCGTAAGGCAGCGTCCGCTACCATTGTCTCAACTCATTTATTTCAGTCAAGGTCCACAGATATAAATAAAAGGAAATGTTACTGGAGCATTTTAACTGCATGGCCAGCCTTGAGCGCTGTAATGCAGCCACATATCATCAAGAGTGCTGAATCTCCCTCTGTCACTGAATGTGGCGTGCAGCTCCTTCAAATGCTCACGATACGTCTAATTCTCACCCATGAATATAGCGATTAGACCGGTAGATCGGTTAGGCCCATTCAGCTGGCCATTTTGAGAATATCCGCACTGTGGTTGATCAACAAAATGTAGTTTTTAACTCTATTAACGGCCTCACCACTGGATTATTAACTATTCCTATTTAGTAAATTTCATGTCAGCTATTTTGTCTGTTTTGCTGTTATTATTTCTACATACCAGCATTATGCACTATTCACTATCAGCACCAACCACTGAAAAAAACACATGGGTCAACCTCGAGTAAAATAAATAAAAAATAGAAAATAGATAAATAAATGTAGGCGTTTCTGTATCTGTGTGATCCAAAGTAACTTACAGCTCTATTGTTGAGGCTTTTTTCAGCATTTGTGTGTGTGTGTGAAAACTCATCAGTTATATAATTGTACAGAACATTTACTGGCAAATATTTTAGTGCATAATAATGAAATGCACATGTAAATATCAGGCTTATGCAGTGTTATTTTAGTATTGATTTAGCATTGATATGCAATACACATACTATAGACATACTACAGTGCCTTGCGAAAGTATTCATACCCCTTCATTTTTTCCCCCACATTTTGTTACGTTGCTGCCTTATGTTGAAATGTTTTCAATAATTCCCCCCCCCCCCATTAATCTACACTCTGTACACCATAATGACAAAGCAAAAAACAGGTTTTTACCATCTTTGCAAATTTGTTAAAAATAAAAAAAACCTAAATGATAACATTGCATAAGTATTCATTTTGTGGGACTTAGCTCAGGAGCATTCATACCGCTTGTACATCAGAGCAAAAACCAAGCCCTGAGGTCAAAATAACTGTCTGTAGAGCTCAAAAACAGGGTTGCATCAAGTCACACATCTGCAGAAGCGTTCAGAAAAAAATTCTGCTGCATTGAAGGGTCACAGAAGCATGTAGTCTCCATTACTCTTAGTGGAAGGAGTTTGGAAGAAGATGTCGATGTTGAAGGGCTTTGGTTAGACTGGTGAACAAGAAGCTGATGGCCACTCTAGTTAAGCTCTATGATCATATGTGGAGATAGGAGAAACCTACAGAAGGACAAACATCACTGCAACACTCCACCGATCCGGTCTTTAAAGTAGTTTAACATAAGGCAGCAACATAACAAAACAAGAAAACAATTAAGGGGTATGAATACCTTCGCAAGGCACTGTACCTACACACAACCACAAACTTATTAACTTGATGGTTCAAATTTGTTTTTGTCTATAAATTAAAAGTCCTTGCGAATCTTGGTGTTCTCTGGAGATGTTGGCATTATGATCTACCAGCCGAGAAACAGAAACTGTGGTAAATGTTTGTTTGCGATGATATGTATCAGCATACCATAGTATAACCATGTAATAACGTTACTTTATCATGGTACCACCACGGTATTTTTGTATAATCTAGCTCAGTGCTTCTCAGCCGGTGGGTCGTGACTTAAAATTGTGTCTCAGATCTGTTCTGATGGCAGCAGGAATAAAACAATAATACATCAGAATAATAAACAGCAAATAACCATATATACCTTATGACAGCGACAGAACATTTTTAAAGAGAGAAACACTTCCCATTGCTTTAGATGTTGGTGTGAAAGCTTGTTTCTAATCAAATAAATTAATCTGCCACACTGATTTTTATTTACAACAATGGTCATATTAAGAACATGTTTGTAATTTCAGTATGATAGACAGTGCTGTGTTGGACCTGCACTGTTTGACAGCACTGATCACTTTTGCAATTCAACAAGTGCTCTACAGATGGAGCTCTTCTTCTCATTAAAGCGTATTAAGGCTTCATCACTACAGTAAGTAAGTGAGCACCTGAGCAGGTGAAGTGAAATGCATTGAATGCGTGACTGGTTAACCCTCTGCATGCAGCGGATGGTGAAAACGGTGGCGTTATAAATAGGGCTCTTTTCTCCTTTACTTAACAGACTGCACAGCATCAAATGTGTCAGTGGGAAAAGTACAATTGTCTGTGTCCCCTGAAGCACAATGACTTAATTTAGCTGTCCATGGAAATCTAATTACAATAATGCACGGAGAGGATCATTCAGTGCTGCTTCACAGGTGCTTCGCTCACCTCAGAGGGAAGACGTCACAAACACACGGACACACCTGACCTGGAAACACCTCACTCTCATCAGGAGAAAAATCACAGCACATAGTTGCACACCTTTTGCTATGTAATATCATTGCCATTAAATGAACAGTTCACATGCCATGAACCAATGCTGTCTGACATCAGTGTCGTCAAACCAGGTGTAATGCTGAAGAAACAAACTCAAGTCAAGCATCACTATAACTATCGTTCATTAATGATGTGAGCAAACCTCTGACAAACTTACATTGCATGGAAAACTCTACTCATGTTATTATGATTACTATAAACGTGTAAAAGGTCTTTTGGTTCCTGCTCATCTTGTGCAATGGCAAACAGTTGTTTTGGGGGTAAGCTGATTGAATATATATTTTTTTAAATGTTGCAGATTGGTGTAGCTAATTTTATGACATTTTCTATGATTTTGAGTTTTGTTAAAGGCGATTAAATCAATATGTTTCTGAATAACTGTTGAATAGGTGTAGGGATTGGGGTTTGACAGACTATGAGGATGTGTTTTCTGTAGATTTCAGCAATGTAGAAAATGATCCACATTGATGTGACATCGACACAACATTGTACTGAGCTGAACTGATCTGAATAATGCCACTATTGTCTTCTGTAGAGCTGCTTTATAGCTGAAATTCAGTTTTTTCATAATTGATGAATTTTAAAACATTACAAGTCCTGTTTATTGATATGAAGCTTCTTTGAAACTATCTGTATTGTGTAACGCATTTTAGAAATAAATGTGATTTGACAGCACAGATTCCTTAGTGTAATAAAGCTGTACTAACACTGTAGTTAAACTAACCACAGCAAAAATAACTTATAAAGTGCTAAAAGTGACTTTATGACAACTGCAGTTGCTGAAGAGGCTATTTTGAACAATTATGCCCTTAAATATTATTCAGAAATAGACACATTTTTAGAAGCTATTGCCCGTGTGTCTGCACTATCACTACAGAGTGACTTTTAATCATGTATTTGCATGTAAACTGTGCAGGAGCCATATTCTGTGAATTCACCTGCACTAGCGTGTCATTGGCCGCTGCCTCTCTTGTCTCAGGGCATGTGAACCCACCGCCACTTCATGAAAATGTGTTTGGATTCACTTTGTTGGTCTAATTGATATTTTGTGAGAAATCTATGCGCCAGACATTCTCGATTAGCCGTGTGGTGACAGTGCTAATTCTCTTGAAATGCCTCCCAAAAAGCCTGCCAATATGTGCACTTTACCAGCGCACATTCATTAGAGCAACGTCGCGGCTGTAAGCAGGTGTATTGATCAGCGCGTGAATGCCATGGCGCTTTTCTTTGTTTCTTTGTGTCTTTGTGTCGTGCCGTGGCAGACTGATATTGTGAAAGACACTTTACTGCATTACAGTCTTTTACAGCGTGCAGAAGCTCCCTGGTGTCGAGCTGTTTTTCTCCTTTGCTGTTGTAAAAGCGAGTTGACTGATGCACTGTCTGTCTCTTCTGCTCATCAAGCGGGTTAGGAGTCCTGCAACAATGCCTGATATTCAAACAATCTAATAAAGAAAAAACGCTGTATCAAATTAATCTTTGCAAACATTATGTACTGTATGTTGTCTTGTTTTCGCCATAACAGCATTAGGCACCACAGCTGAATATTGGGTAAAATGTTAACTAAAACATCACCAAACTTCCCCGGTTGATTAATTACAGTACATTGAGACGACTGCTTTACATTACAGGTTTTCTGAAATGTTGTTTACATATGCAAAGTATGCATTATCTAATTAAATATTCACAAATTGTCATAAATTGTTAACGGAATTGTCTGAAAATTGCTTCATTCTGTTGACGTATTTTTCAGAGGGGATTTTGGATTTCTCTTTTTTATAATTATAATTTATGACAGAAAATACTGTCAACAGACAGAAAAAAACACCATGTTAATAAAATAAAATGTTATATAAACCAGTGTTATATGAATAAATTCCTCTGTAAAAACCTTCAGAATATAGATAGGAATAAACTTATAAAGTCTGGTGTATGTAACAGGAAAAAAAAAACCTTTAAACATGGAATTGAAATCTACAGGCACAAATAAATAAAGTGTAATAAAATAGACACTTAAATGTGTATTTGGATGTTTTCTTTCCACTAGACTGAAAGAAGATATAGACAAAGAAATGTATGAAGCAAAATAGACCCAAATTCTAAAACAATGGTTTGCATGCAGTGCCTTGACTTAAGTTGTTATTTACAGATTCACATCTCATTTATTTTGCATATTGCTTCACTCACGACCCAAACCATTTTAGCCTTTATAACATGTGCAAAAGAGGCAGTTTGTTCTGAATGACAACTTAAAAACGTTATAATGTTATATAAAATACATTTAATAGATACAGTATGAGAAGATAAATCCTGAGCAAGTCATGATGCCTTTTGGAAGCGCGACTGGAAAAGAGCTGCATGAAGATTCTTCATAATGTCTCCTTTTGTGTTCTTCTGGAAAAAGTGATGAGTA
>NW_015506060.1:183281-190781 GCF_001515645.1 Sinocyclocheilus grahami | reverse complement strand
CACGCTCCATCTGAGAGACTTCAGCAGAGCAGATAAAGGTCATCGTCATCCGGCTCCACTGACCACAGTTACAGGACAGTAATGCATAAGTGAGTCCAGCACATGGCTTCAGCTCTAAATCATGTGCAGATGTGTCCTTAACAGTGTAAATAAAAGATTCATTTCATTCATTAAATTAGCATTCCTGTAGCTCAAACAGTAGAGCAGTTAGTCACGAGTCAGTTTCTCCAGGAATGCATGAACTCAAAAAATTTGAATGCAATGTAAATTGCTTTGGATAAAAGCATCTGCCAAATGCATCAATGTAAATGTTCTTGATGCATTAATTAAAACATCCTACTAACGCAACAGCTTCAGTTTTAAATATCACTTCTATATTATTGTGTTGTTTAATAATCAATTTAGAAAGTGTAATTTGTTCAACACTCACTCACTCACTCACTAACTCCCTCTCACTCACACACTCACACACTCACTCACTCACTCACACACACACACACACACACACACACACACACACACACACACACACACAAAAATAAATATTATCATGAGATCTTACCTGAAATGACCTCCATCCTTAATGAAACATTTCTTTTTGTTATATGCAACATTTCACATCATAAATATCTGGTATATATGAAAGTTATTCTGGCAGTATGTTTGTGAGAGGAAATGAACAGAAGTCTAAAAGTGCTTTGAGAGTACGCCTTTGTTATTTTTCATTTTTGACATAAAAAAGAAAGTGACACAGGTGTTTGTTAAATGAACAATATTATTGTACAGTACAGCGTGGCCAAAGTGATATAATATACACAATTAATATCTTGAGGAGAAACACAAAAGCCTTCGTCATTTTGAACATTGAGGGACCAATTCTGACCCTGACATGCTGCGGTAGAAGCAAATAAATAACTGACAGCATTTACAGATATGCATCTTTTCCTTCCTAAACAGTGAACGGAGAGGCACAAATCAATATTCATGCCACTCACACATTTACGTGTTTTTGGGTACGCTAGATGATGAATGTGACCGAGTGTCCCGCTGTCAAAAAAGTAGAAAGAAAGCACCTAAATCAGTGCACCGAACAGGACGTGGTTAGAGTGTAGTGTGCTTTGGTGGTTAGTGTGGTATGTGAGAAGTTATTCTAGTTATCTAGCAATACCAGATGTTGTGTTACTGTCCACATGACAGGAACAGGCTAAATAAAGGGCAGTATTTACAGAATGTCCAGACGTGGATGAATGATGAGGTAGCTACGTGAATGTTGCATATATGTTCATTACCATATGTCCATCTCAGTGGAGGACTAACAGATGTTCATAAAGCATTGCGGTACTATTGCGTTACGTTATGAATTGTGTTCTGGCCTATTCAGAACTCAGTGACGTGTGAATTCGCATTTGGGTGCTGTAGCTTGAAGCGTCTGCGTTCATGTCGTTCAGATGTGCTCTGCTTTGGCATGATTTCAGTCAGAATTGATCCCTAATGTGAATCCACACAGTTGCGCCGCTGCATATAAAATGAATCCCTGTATTATCTTCTCTCTCCCTATCTCGTCTGGTCGGCTCGAGACTGTGGCGGGTTCAAGTTCTCTGCGAAGTCTCTCGCCATTAGGAGGCCAATGAGAGCCTTCAGGAATGCAGAGAGAGATTCGACCTTGGGTGCGTTTCCCAAACATGACCAAACTCGCTGCTTAACCACCGTAGTGCAATGCAACTAACTAGTCACAACTGTTTCCCAAAACCGTAGTAGCATGTTCACACTTCCGTCGCTGATGACAAAATAGGCCTGTCGTTAATGACGTCACACACATACGGTGGAGTAATAACGACTGCTAATTAATCAATTCAAGATTGCAAATAAGATGTGGTCACATTTACTGTTGCTCGGCAAAAATTTCACAGGCGAAATCCAGTCAGTCCAATCGGAATCTGTGTTATCGAGAGTTTTGCACAATCATGCAGATTTTGTTCACGTGAATTCACCATGCAACAGGCTTGAAAGTGCTTCAAACATCTCTACATTTTTTGCAAATTTTATTAATGTGACCGTACCTTTAATGTCCGATTGTTATAGTTAATTTGCACAAACAACAGAAAGCCATTTGTTTTTTAATATCACATTAATATGCGATATGTAATTGGTTTATTCAGTCAGGACTAGTTAACTATTTGTGATCTCCCATCATTTTGCTTCATTTGATGTTTGATTCAAACACCTCATACTCTGGGATTCGCTTACACTTTTACTTACATGCACGCTCTTCAAAAACGCAGCTGATTTTTGACACACCAAAATATATAGATTGAAATGTATACAGTGCTGCAACCATGACGTCAAAACCCGGAAGAGTAATTTGCCACAGCTTCCCTCCAGATTCTCCTATGGGGTTTACGTCGTAGAACAAAATGTCCAAGTATCATGAAATGAAAAAAACCATCGAAAAATCACAGGTGATTTAGTAGATCACTCTAAATTGTAATGTAGATGCATGCATTTTCTGTAAAGCTGCTTTGTAGCAATGTATATTTGACAAAATTTGAATTGAATTGAACATTTAAATACAATGAAGGCTATAGAATGTACTGCATGTTATCTTGCTTAATGTGCAAATTGAGCATGATCTATTTAAGTCCACGTCATTCCAACAAGACGCTTATAACCGCAGGTCGAAAGTTGTACTTCCAACCACACAAGCTTGAGAATTGCTAAACTACTGTATGTTGGTGACCAAAGTTGCTTTTGGGAAACGCACCCCAGGACACAATCAAACCCTGTGATCCTTCAGTCACAGCATTGCATCCCGACAGCCCACAGTTCACTTCAAGTAAATGACATCAGTAGCGTACGCCGACGTCCCAGTCCACGCAATGACACTGCTGCCGTTCTCAGAGCTAATGCTTCTCGGGATATTCCTAATGGATATCTCGGACTAATAGCCGTACAACGGTCTGCTGTCAAGCGGATCTAAGCGTAATAAGCTGTTTATAGGGACGGCGAGTTCGAAGGCCATTTTCAAAGCGATGCTATTGTGTCAACATGAGGTCAAACACCTCTCCAGTTCAATCTGCTGTCGTCTTCCAAGACCTAAAAATAAAGCTGGTGATAAAGACCCGCACCTGCCGCCCACCTTCATTCAGATACATGGCTATAAAAGCAGATGATGACGGGCACCTCGTTTCCTCAGCCGGTGGCTTAACAAGCCCAAAATAGGCCGTTTGACATACGGGCATCTGATTGTTTGAACACGGAGAGTCCTGGACTTCTGCCACGCGTCGTAAATCCTTTGAAACCTCGTCCCCTCCACCCACCGACTACATTCAGGCCAAAACATCAACGACAACAATAACAAGTCGTTAAAAAAAGCAGTACAGTGCAACACAAGAGGTGGGCGCTCCTCGTCCTCTCGCCGTCGGCTCGATTTATTGCTGAGCTACTAGAGTAAGATGACTGAGATCCCGGATAAACGCGTCACAAGCATCGTCCTCCCAGGATTCAAGAAGAGGTATTTTCAAGGACATCAGCAAGTTCACATTTAGGGAAGAACCGGCAGCAGCTTCCACGTCCAGCCTCGGCCAAATCCTGCCATGAATATTTACAAGTCCTCAAGGTGTCCTGGCGTCGTCCGAGGGCCGCACTGAGGTTGTTGGCGACACGTACAGAGAGTTAGCGGAACGAAAAAATGACTACTCACTCTGAAATGACTTACAGTTTCTTCCATCATATATAAGCACAGATCAAGAACAAAAAGCATCACTGTACAAGTACATAGTATTTGTTATAGATTTTTAAATTATTTTTCCATTTATATTTATGATTTAAACCAAGTTATTATTTTTTTCCAGGTCTTTAAAAACATCTCAGGCTGTCCTCCGCAGTCTCTGGCCCCGATGATGTCACGCGACGAGCGGCCAATCAGACCTTGGCCTCCAGCATCTCCAGGAAGAGTTTGTGCATGGGCACCTTGCCCTGCATCTTGATGCTGTAGAAGTGCTGGATGGCCTTGGTGGCCGTCTGCCGGAGCAGCGGCAGCGTCATGAGCAGCTTCCCCGCCCGCCGAGGGTCTTCTGTGTGCTGACAGCTCTCGTAGTCCTGCAGCGCTTCGTGAAGGGCGTCCTGGAGCTTCTGCACCGACTCCACGTCCTCTATGTGCATAGAGTCTGTCACCAGAACAACAAACATCACACATGCTGAGTACACGTACCGACATCTGTAACGTACCGACATAGTATTTTGTTTATTTTAAATAGTTTTTAAATAATAAATAATTTTAACAATAAAATTATATATTTATTACACTACCGTTCAGTAGTTTGGAGTCACTGAGATTTTATTCATGTGACACTGAAGACTGGAGTAATGATGCTGAAAATACAGCTGCGCATCACAGAAATACATTACAGTTTAACAGATACTCACATAGAAAATATATTTACAATATTACCGTTTTTACTGTATTTTTTTGGTGAGCAGAAGAGACTTTCAAAACATTAAAACAATTTTACTGACCCCAAAAATTTTGAAAAATACTGTATATAAATACTGATTTAAAAAGTATTTATGTGACGTGAAATTGTGATATTTCTGAAAAAAAAATAAAAAAATTGTGATATGATATTTTTGCCATATCGCCCACCCCTAGTTTTAAGCATAAACTCATTTAATTTTGATTCATTTTTTTCCATTAATAATACTTACTATCTAGTCATTTTGCTTCTGAAGTGAATCTATCATAATTTAAGGCAGTTTAGATATTTATACTGGAAAACAAGACAAAAATACTGAGGAAGAATCACATTTCGCAGTGTGAAACAGAGACAGACAGAGGAGTAATGATGCTGAAAATACAGCTGCGCATCACAGAAATACATTACAGTTTAACAGATACTCACATAGAAAATATATTTACAATATTACCGTTTTTACTGTATTTTTTTGGTGAGCAGAAGAGACTTTCAAAACATTAAAACAATTTTACTGACCCCAAAAATTTTGAAAAATACTGTATATAAATACTGATTTAAAAAGTATTTATGTGACGTGAAATTGTGATATTTCTGAAAAAAAAATAAAAAAATTGTGATATGATATTTTTGCCATATCGCCCACCCCTAGTTTTAAGCATAAACTCATTTAATTTTGATTAATTTTTTTCCATTAATAAGACTTACTATCTTGTCATTTTGCTTCTGAAGTGAATCTATCATAATTTAAGTTTAGATATTTATACTGGAAAACAAGACAAAAATACTGAGGAAGAATCACATTTCGCAGTGTGAAACAGAGACAGACAGAAGGCGTGTGTGAGAGAGTGTGTGTGTGTGTGTGAGTGTGTGTGTGTGTGTGTGTGTGAGTGTGTGCGAGAGGTGGAGGTTAAAAAAACACATCTGAAGAAACAATTTCCTTGCAATCCATCAGAAAGAGCCTGTCGATACGATTGATAAACTGCTAATTACAAAATCAATGGCTATGAATTTTCACAGCTGTCAGACAGCGGCAGTCCCGCGAGAGCCATCGGACAGAGCGCGTCTCTCTCTCTCCCGTAATCCCCCATGCGCGCCAAAGCCAACCATCAGCATTTTCATTTCTCAGCCAGACAAAGAGAGACAGCGGACGAGACGGCAGAATAAAACGAGGCGGAGCGCGGGCCGCATTGATCAGGCGAGGACGGGGCCTGCCTTCTGAAAAGCCAGCTGTCGATACAGGCCTGTGTCTTCTCCCCCGAACGCTCGCTGATACTCATTCCATTCGACTTTACACATTTTATTGACAGCCCTGGTGTTCCTAATGAAATGCTAAATTTATCTGTGGCAGCGGCTGGGCCCCGTGGCTACTCTTATGGAGAGAGAAACACGGCAGTGCTCTTCTGTTTCTGCTCCCTTCATCTTTACACGGGCTGTGTCCGTCCTCAGGACTCATGTCACCGGAAACATGTGAGTATGCTCGAGTATACCGTACTGATAAATAAAGCATTCAGTGAGAAACCGTGTATACTGTACACGTCAGGTCAATCTTTGTATGTGGCTCCTTTTTAAGGCTCTTCAGAAATTTAATTGACGCAATGTAACACAACAGAGTAGAAAAATAAAACATTACAGTAGCTATTTTGGTTTTGGCTTGTATATACTTTAAGTGAAAGATGATATTGATAAAAACAGCCAGTGTAAAGCTCTGAGGTTTACTGTGATTCCTCTCTGTTACTGTAAATGTAAAGGCTGAATGTGATGTGGTGACGTTGTGCTTGTCCTTGAACTTTTATTTAATACTTTTAATGTTAATATTTATCACATATTTTAGAGATTTTAAATGTAGGTTAATTGATTTTCTGTGCAGTTCTTGCCTGACAGTGAAATGTGTATGAGAGGAACAAGTGGGATATGATGCTAAAACATCAATCAAAATAAAATGATCGATTTATCTCAGAACGTGACAAATGTGACAGCTGGTTAGGTTAATTTGTTAAAGAAAAAAATCTATATTCAAAGTCTCATGCTCACCAAGGCTGCATTTACTTGATGAAAAATATAGTAAAAACAGTAAAATTGTGAAATATTATTACAATGTCAAACAGCAGTTTTCTATGTGAATCTCTGTTAAACTGTAATATATTTCTGTGATGCGCAGCTGTATTTTCAGCATCATTCCTCCAGTCTTCAGTGTCACATGATCTTCAGAAATCAGTATAATATGCTGATCTGCTGCTCCAGAAACATTTCTGATTATTATCAATGTTGAACACAGTTGTGCTGCACAATATTTTTGTGGAAACTGTGATGCATTTTATTTTTCAGGATTCACAGATGAACAGAAAGTTCAAAAGAACAGCATTTATTTGAAATAGAAATCTTTTGTAACATTATAAATGTCTTTACTGTCACTTTGGATGTGCAATTTAATGTGTCCTTGCTGAATAAATGTATGAATTAAAACAACAACAAAAAAATGATTCCAAACAATTGAATGGCATATGTATAAATGTAAAAAAAATATATATATAAATATAAAACAAACAAACAAACGAATCAATCTAAAGCTGCTGATACCTGAGTTGGCGAGTGCGATGGCCTTCAGCGTGACGAACTCCTCCTTCTCCACCTTGAGCTTCTTGTACTTGCGCACGAGCTGTAGGATGGACACGTAGAGGTCCAGCAGGCCCGTGAGCCGCGAGTGCTCCTCGTCCATCACATAGTCCTCCGCATACACCAGCTCGTCCTCGTAGGGCAGCGAGCGGAAGACGATGCTCAGGATCAGGATCTCCATCCATGCGCTCTGCAGTAGACTCATCTGGTCTCCCAGAGACAAGCTGGAGAAACCTGCGCAAGAGACAACACACTCTTCATTCATCAAACCATTAAACAGTCTGTACTCAGTTTACTGAAAGAAGACAATATACTGTATATAGAACACAATACACACACACACACACTCACTCACTCACTCACTCACTCACACACACACTCACTCACTCACTCACACTCACTCACACACTCACAC
>NW_015506060.1:174653-182828 GCF_001515645.1 Sinocyclocheilus grahami | reverse complement strand
CACACACACACACACACACACACACACACACACACACTAATACATATATAGAACGGCAAGCCCAGGGCATGTTACAGAGATGTATGAGGTTTTTAGTCACAAGGTTGTTTTCTAACAGTGTTTTTTTACTTCTTAAATTGGATATTGATTGTGAATTCTGTCCTCCATATTAAAATTCTTATTTTTGTAATATTTCTTACACACTTAAAACATACTACATATATTAAAATCATGTTTCTTTCGGTTTAATGTTTACATTTTGTTCAAAGGTCTACAACAGGCTATTTAATGGCAGATTTGGCAGATGTGACAACTTACCTCATATAGTGTGACAACATGCCCCTCTGTAGGTCAATGTGTGTTAAATGAACTAATCTCTTATTTCTGATCAATAACGATGGAAATGTTTGATATTTTTTCAATGTCAAGACTTTAAGGTTTATGTCTGTACAGAAACATCCCTCCTGGGCAGGGTTATTAGTTTTGTTACTTTAAATTAAATAAGCATTAAAGGGATAGTTCACCCAAAAATTAAAATTCTGTCATCATTTACTCACCCTCATGTTGTTCCAAACCTGTACGAGTTGCTTTCTTATGTTGAACACAAAAGAAGATATTTTGAAGATTGCTGGTAATCAAACAGTTGGTGGTTGCCATTGACTTCCATAGTATTTTTTTTTCCAACTATGTTAGTCAATGGCAACCACCAACTGTTTGAATTTTCATTTTTGGGTGAACTATCCCTTTAACTGAAATAAAATACAATAATTTTTATTTCAGATAGTTGTCAAGGCAACATTTCGCATTTTAATTTAGTTTAACATAATGCACTAAAACAACATAAACAAAAACTGAAATAAAAACGAATAAAAGTATATAGACATAAAAAAAAAGACTAAACGTTAGCTGAAATTAAAATGGAAAATAAAATAATAAAACTGATAAAAAATATGAATATAATAGCTATAATAGTAGCTCAATGATCCTAAAATGACACTGCTCCTGGGTTCCTCCATATAGGAAAATATTATGCAAGTAAAACATTAGGTCATTTATTTAGATAAACGTAATTTGTGGACACAACTGTGTCTCACTGCAATGCATGACAAACCACACAACAAATACAAACCATACTTAATTTCCCCACCAGCAATGCTGTGTTTAATACAGAAATACCAGAGTAAACACAGGACGAGGGCATTATCATTATGTGTTTCCTCTGACAGCTGTCAATAATGTGTGCGGCGCATCTGCACGACTCCGTCTGCACGTCACACGCGTCGAGCTCGCAGCGCTCCGATGATTAAAATGATTGCTTTACAAGTGGACCAAAGCAGCGCTATCTGCCCCGCTCGCCATTAAAGAGCCGATAGATTACAGTATTGATCGACTCACCCCGCCACACCTGACCCCAAACTTTCATATGAATGCAGAGATGAGCGGGCGATGTGAGTGTTTGTGGGCTGAGAGACAGAAAGAGCCAGAGGAAAATAAGAAGGGGAATATAAAGGGGAAGCTGAGTGTTTAATTTCCTTTATCAGGCGGGTGAACAGCGGCCGGGCGTGCTGGAGGATACATTAATTAACAGATTGCGATCAGGACCGCGGGGCCCCTGACAATGTGAAGAGGGATCAATAAGGGCCTCGCAATGGAGGTGCGGGATGAACGGGAGCCGCCGGAGATCAGGTCAGCGCAGACGCGCTCCATACACACAGTCAGAAACACTTCACGCTACACAACATGTGAAAGACTTCAGTGATGCGGGCTCAGGACTGAGTTAACGTGAGCAGATTCATATGCAAAGTGCACTGATTAGTGCATGAATGCCACATGTCGATCACGGCCGCCTTTTACTGGAAGGCCACGAGTGTCTTTGACAAAACAAAGCGATGCCTAAACATGACACACTGTACACAACTCATGCTACGTCCACAGTGTGACACCGTTTTGAGTAACACAGGATGTTAAATAAGAAGAAAAGATGAGAAATTATTGTTTTAAAACAGAATGGAGTCATACCTGAATGTATATAGATATATATTTCAAAGTAAATAAAAAGATTATTGAAGCATATTTTAAAAGAAAATACTATTTTATTACTATTACAACTTAAAATGCCATGTTTAATTCATTGTGTTGCTTTGATATTGTTATTTGTAATTATTTGTCAAATTTGCTCTCAATTTCTGAGTGAAAATTATTTTAAAAAATGTTTTCAATGCAGATATTATAAAACAGATTGTTATGATCATAAGTCCTGATGAGCTGCGTTTAAAAAAAGGAAATGCTGATCGACACACAATTATGATGCATATTTGATAAGAAACCTGAAAAGTTGCTACATTGCTTGAAAACCAAAAAAAAGCTTATGGTTAGGCTAATAAACTATAATACTTGGAGGAAGAATAGCTTATTCTGATTTAATATTGTTTATTCTGATTCATTTTTTATATCGTGTTTTATACAATATAGTTTCTTCTCAAAGCAGCTTCACATTAATAAACAGTAATTTAATAGATCACGTTATAAAATTCATCAATTAAGCAGCAGCTCTACAGAAGACAACAGTGTCATTATTGAGTTTAGTTCACTGTTGATTCAGTTCAGTTTAATAACAGTGTTGATCTTGCAAAGTTAGCATCGTTATTCAGTTCAAATTTAGTTCTCATTCAATAGTTCAGTACAGTTAAATCAATAATATTACTGATTATTAATATTAATGGTATTGTAAACCCCAAATGTAAAACACTTTACTGAATATTAGTGTCTTTTATCATTTTGCTTTGTTTCAGTCACCGACTTATGTACACTAATGTTTGTTGGAAACACAACAGTTTATGAAGCCGAGTGCTGACTTCTCTTCAAAAGGGATTTTTACTTTATACAAATCTGCTTTGACACAGTTTCTCATGTCCATTTACTCATGTTGAAATGTTTCTGAAATCTCGGTGGTTAACAGCTGCCATTGTGATCTATCTTAAGCACTAGTAAAAAATGTAATCAGTTTTTAGCTTGATTTTATGCAGCCCAATAAAATTCACTGCTGGAAACATCTTCTGTAACAAAGACAAGCTCGGCCACCTCCCCGTGATATATTTCACGCTCGCTAAATCAAAGCCAGCAATTCTGAAAATAGACAAACGCCGAAACCTTCGCAAAAAGGCTTTTTATGACTCTGGCAGCCTTTTATAAACAAAATAATCATAAAAAACGACAAGTTTTAATCTGCCTGCATTCACAAGCTTATACTTGAAGATTTATCCCTGTCAGTTTATGGCTCTGGTCTCCTCCTCCTGATGGTTTGTTGGAGGAGTTTGTGTGAGTTTCACTGTCAATCAACAATCCTCTCTCCAATGAAACTCTACATGACACTGAAAATAACCATAAATCATTATTAAGACATCTGCATTATGCACATATCATGCCGTGCCAAAGTATATTTGGTGGATACGGAGTCCATCTGTGAATTTAAGGTGATTAGAGCACCTTATTCTCAGAGGAGAATATTTACAAGTCATATGATGACGTCACGACCCCATCGGCCGTTAAACAAGTCTTGCTTGTTTTAATTAGGGCCAGATATCAAAAGTGAATAGAATACAATTTTAACATATATATATATATATATATATATATATATCACCATACTTCCTCAGCTAATTAATCAGAACATTAAGACAATGTTATGTTTACATATACAAATCATTTCATATACAGTGAATTTATAACAGATAAGGGGCTTTGTTAGGTACGACGTGAAGCGGAGATATAAAACCCCCTTAGCTGTTATAAATTCACTGTAAACCACAGCTTCACGGAGATTATTGCTTTTATAAAACGGTTATTCACATATACGTAGTAAGGTTTCACAAAATAAAACAGAGCAAATAAAGTGTAAAGATATTAATAAACACAGTATTCTTCCACCAAACAATGTAGCTCCTCAGAAACAGCTGTGGTTTGGTTTGCCGAGCAACACACAGAACTAAACAAAGGTGTGTGTTACTTTGTAGCGTCATTTACAACAGCTTTGAACGCGGCTCAGCCAATCAGAATCAAGCACCGGAACTCTCCGCTTTATTAAACAGGATAAGGCCATTTTGATTCTTCTGACAGCTGTCTATAGCGTGTGCTCCACGAGCCGTTTACACATCACACGATCGCTCCGATGTTTAAAATGATTGCTTTACAAGTGGACTAAAGCAGCGCTATCTGCCCCGCTCGCTATTAAAGAGCCGATAGATTACAGTATTGATCCACTCACACGCCACACCTGACCCCTAACTTTCATATGAATGCAGAGATGAGCAGGCGATGTCTATCTGCCACCGGCTGACGCTCGGGAGTGTTTGTGGGCCGAGAGACAGAAAGAGCCGGAGGAGAACAAGAAAGCGGCAGAAAAGAGAAGCTGAGTGTTTAATTTCCTTTATCAGGTGGGCGAACAGCGGCCGGGCGTGCTGGAGGATACATTAATTAACAGATTGCGATCAGGACCGCGGGGCCCCTGACAATGTGAAGAGGGATCAATAAGGGCCTCGCAATGGAGGTGCGGGATGAACGGGAGCCGCCGGAGATCAGGTCAGCGCAGACACGCTCCATACACACAGTCAGAAACACTTCACGCTACACAACATGTGAAAGACTTGGCTCAGGACTGGGCTAACGTGAGCAGATTCATATGCAAAGTGCATTGATTTAGTGCATGAATGCCACATGTCGATCACGGCCGCCTTTTACTGGAAGGTCATGAGTGTCTTTGACAAAACAAAGAGCCGGACAGTTGATGCCTAAACATGACACACTGATAGATATTATACAACAGATTGTTATAATCAAAAATTCTGATGAGTTGCATTTTATAAGAAATCTGAAAAGTGCTACATTGCTTGAAAAAAGCTTATGGTTAGACTAATTAACTATATAACTCAGGGGAAAAATTGTTTATTCTGATTTATTAATATTGATATATGTCAAGTCATTTTTATATAGTGTTTTACACAATACAGTTTTTTTCAAAGTAGCTTCACATTAATAAATAGGAAATTAATTGTTTGTGTTATAAAATTCATCAAGTAAGAAGCAGCTCTACAGACGACAACAGCGTCATTATTAAGCTCAGTTTAGTTAATTACTGATTCAGTTAGTTACTTATCCGATAGTTCAGTACACTGATATTACCGAATATTAATATTAATTGTATTTTAAACCCCAAATGTAAAACAATTTACTGAATATAATATATATATATATATTGTTTGAGACACAGCAGTTTATGAAGCTCTGCCTCGGAGTACTGACTTCTCTTCAAATGGGATCTACTTTATAAAAATCTGCTTTGACAGGTTGTTTCTCATGTCCATTTACTCATGTTGAAATGTTTCTGAAATCTCGATTTTTACTCTCAGTGCAGAAACAGCTGCCACTGTGATCTATCTTAAGCACTAGTAAAAAATGTAATCAGTTTTTAGCTTGATTTTATGCAGCCCAATAAAATTCACTGCTGGAAACATCTTCTGTAACAAAGACAAGCTCGGCCACCTCCCCGTGATATATTTCACGCTCGCTAAATCAAAGCCAGCAATTCTGAAAATAGACAAACGCCGAAACCTTCGCAAAAAGGCTTTTTATGACTCTGGCAGCCTTTTATAAACAAAATAATCATAAAAAACGACAAGTTTTAATCTGCCTGCATTCACAAGCTTATACTTGAAGATTTATCCCTGTCAGTTTATGGCTCTGGTCTCCTCCTCCTGATGGTTTGTTGGAGGAGTTTGTGTGAGTTTCACTGTCAATCAACAATCCTCTCTCCAATGAAACTCTACATGACACTGAAAATAACCATAAATCATTATTAAGACATCTGCATTATGCACATATCATGCCGTGCCAAAGTATATTTGGTGGATACGGAGTCCATCTGTGAATTTAAGGTGATTAGAGCACCTTATTCTCAGAGGAGAATATTTACAAGTCATATGATGACGTCACGACCCCATCGGCCGTTAAACAAGTCTTGCTTGTTTTAATTAGGGCCAGATATCAAAAGTGAATAGAATACAATTTTAACATATATATATATATATATATATATATATATATATATATATATATATCACCATACTTCCTCAGCTAATTAATCAGAACATTAAGACAATGTTATGTTTACATATACAAATCATTTCATAAAATATGATCTAATTTGCATGCTTTTGCAGAACAGAAATCTGAATTTTGGATAAAGCCAGGTTTACTGTAAAATTCTTGTTTGATTATGTTGACATATTAAAGGTTTTTCCAGAGGGGATTTTGGATTTCTCTTTGTATCACTCCATAAATCTGAAAATACTGACAACAGACAGAAAAGAACTACGTTTTTTAGGAATATAATGTTAAATATAAATCATACGTGAACAAACCCCTCAGTAACCCCCTTCAGAATATAGATAGGAATACAACTCTAAAGTTTGGTGTACTGTATGTAAGTGCTGCTGAAGTGGAGAAAATATGTATTGAAATTGGCTTAAATAAAAGATGTGTTAATGAAGATGGTTTGTGTGAGGGTCAGAGTATAGAAAAGATCCTGAACTCACTATAAAAGCAGCAGAAGTCCGTGCACAGTCTCCATTGTGATGAAAACAAATGTGTGTGTTTGTGTGATTCCTCTACATTTGGCATGATATCATCAGCTGGGACCCAATCAATACATGTCTGCTCATAAATTACGCTGCTCCATAAATAATTTCAGCAGTGCTGCTGCTGCTCACACGAGCATTGAGCTCATGCGTCTCTCTCACGCCAACGACAACACAATCAAATAAAAGCTGTGCAATGGATTCCAACTCAGAGTGTTTGTGTCATTGCTGATCATATCAGCCAGAGGAACACTTCTGCAGTCTTATTAGGTACAAAATGTCTAAAATTAGACACGTATCATATCAGAACTTAATAATTTAACATATGTGCTCATTCAGAATCAGAAAACAACATACAGCAACCTTGAAGTCAAAATTAAATCAGATTTCATAATTCATAGTCTTAATGTGAATGATTCGTCAGTGACGTGATTCTAAATATAAAATGTTTGTCTTCATAATCTTCCTTCAAAATGTAAAACTATCTCTACCTCTGAATTCCTTTCTTTCCGCGTCGCGTTCTTTTACTTTTCAGCCCATCTGTGATACATTTTTTTTGTCTTGTTGAATATGATGCATTGAAATACATGTCATAACCAACCCAGGCTCACTGGAAAAACACTTGCTGAAGCGACCATGCCTTTTCTTATGTTCTAGGAACGTTTTGCCAAAGTTCCAATTAAGTTATGAAAACATTCTTTTTTTTCTTCTATTGGTTATGGCATTTTATTATTCTGCAAACATTATGAAAACCTCACTTTTGAATGTTCTCTGAACGGTTACACTTTACTTGAAGGGGTGTGCATAAGACTGAAATATGAAGGTTTTTTATGCATGTTTATGACAACTCTCATTAAGTGTCATTCACTCAGTTATGTCATTTTTAATGCAAATAGGACATTGTTTGAGATGTCTTTGTTATGGGCTATGGTTAGGGGTAAGGGTAAGGGTAGGGGTAGGTCAAATAATGTCATATTTGCATTAAAAATGACATAACTGAGCGAATGACACTTAATGACAGTTGTCATAAACATGCATAAAACCTCCTTCATATTCATGACACGTGTCATGTCATGATTATGTAGGTGTCATGTCAGTCTTATGCACACCCCTTCAAATAAAGTGCTACCCTCTGAACATTCTATAAAAAATAATTACATTTAAAAAATGTTAGATAAATGTCCAACTAAAATGTCTCAGAAAAAAACATTTCATGAACAATTTATAAATAACGCTGTTGTGCTAACATTTTGAGAACGCTATTAAAAATACAGCTGTCAACACATGTTCTATTAATGTTACTGGAAGAACGTTTGTTCAGAACCTTGAGAGAACCTTGCCAGAACATTAGCCAAAGTGCTGAGAGCGTTCCCTGTTAGCTGGGCTTCTACAAGTCTTTCAGCTCTTTTATTGTGATGTGTATCGTGACTTGTATCACAATGCTGTACCAGTTGAGTTAACAAGCAAGTTTACTTACAAAAGAATAGCCATATATATACAGTGGGTACGGAAAGTATTCAGACCCCCTTAAATTTTTCACTCT
>NW_015506060.1:168913-174615 GCF_001515645.1 Sinocyclocheilus grahami | reverse complement strand
AGCCCCTGAGTTAAATATATGAGTGTCACAGCAAAGGGTCTGAATACTTAGGACCATGTGATATTTCAGTTTTTCTTTTTTAATAAATCTGCAAAAATGTCAACAATTCTGTGTTTTTCTGTCAATATGGGGTGCTGTGTGTACATTAATGAGGGGAAAAAATTAACTTAAATTATTTTAGCAAATGGCTGCAATATAACAAAGAGTGAAAAATTGAAGGGGGTCTGAATACTTTCCGTACCCACTGTATATATATATCAGGGGCGTTTCCTCCGAGGAGGCAAAATATTGGATGAGAAAAAAACAACATCAATATTACAAAATATAACATTAAAAAGTGTATAAATCACTTGTTTTTCTAAAGAAACACTGTACAACAGAGACACCAGCAGGTAAAGTTACAGCGGGAGTTCATGCGATAAATCCCACCTCTTGTGTTCGTGAATCAGTCTGAATGAACAATATAATGGCGTTAATGGGATTTTTTTCCATTTAAAAAAGTAAGTAAACAACTCACACACTTAAGATATACCGCTTTGTTACATCAAAATAAGAATTAAAATGGCCTGAAAACATGATCGGTGGGAGTTTTTAGTGAGTAATCAGCTTGGTGAAATTGAAAGTAAATCTCTGACTGTGACCAATATTTACTGAGCTTTGATGACTGATGAACCGAATAATTCAAAAATAGTTAAAAGTTAACTATTAAAAAGAATAGCTGAACATAAGTTTTATGGAAGCACAATGGCTTCTGAGTCCCGTTTCATGTTGACTTTAAATGAAGATCTATCTGTACTTTACTAACAATAAGCGTCCCATCAGAACCCAGTGCAGGGATAGAGATCATTTGGTCAGTGAAGCATGAACGATATGACGTTTGGTTCTGTTAAATACAGTAATACCCTTGTCTTAATCTGCTTTTCCTGACCTCCTGACCGGCCCGCACCACTGCGTACTCATCCCCAGAGACACCGCTGGGCCTGACATGAGCTGCTCAGCCTGATGACAGGCCAGAAACGAGGTTTAATCAGTCATGTAATTACACATCATTTATTTCCACTGCTAAACAGATCCGGTGGTTAATGAGTAGTCGTGTAGTATTGATGGACCTGACCCTGCAAAAACAGCTTCCTCAAGGGATTGACTCACCGTGTCTTCTGTGTGTCTTTAGCTTTGAATAATAACCTGTAACGGACAAATTAACGGAAAGGAAATTATGTGAACGTGAAAGACAGATTTCGGATGTGTATTATAAGTAAACTACACAACACTTGGATAGGACATCAATGATTGAAGTTCAGTTAAGGCTCCTATATACTCAGGGCAAAGTTATTTTTCGTTTCTTGCTTAGGGTTGAAAGGAAATTTGAAATACCGGCGCCACGGACCAATGGTAGCTCGAAGGAAATTGAGCTTTTCCGGAAATGTAGCTTTTGATCAAGCTGTTTCACAAACTTCAATTTGGCCCGCTTTTGAATACAGACCAAAGGTTGGACTCTTTTTAAAGAAGACAATAAAAAAAAAATCTAAAATAATTTTTTGCTTTAATTAAAAAAAATAATTAAAAATTAATTAAAAAAGCTAATTATTGCAGAAGTGGAATCATTTCAAAATATGAAAGTATCAAAAAGTTATAGAAGTTTAAATTTAGTGTAAAGAAAATGCACTGTACTGTTTTTTTTATTTTTTTTATATCAAATAAATATTTTTCATAACAGGTTTTACTCTAAAATTGCTATAAAATTAAAGTCTTGTGTCTAAATAAGTTATGTTCCAAATTTGAAGTTGATATTAAAAAAAATTGAGGTTCCGGTGAAATTTTATTTAGGGCGTTATACCACAAACAGCCACCGAGTGACACCCAAACTCCATTGCATTTTTTGGATGCATTTTTCTGTCACAAATGTCTAAATTTCTCTGTCAACCTTATGTCTATTACAAAATAACCACCAAATATCGAATCGTGAGACTCAGACCTTTCCAACGATATGCATTTTGTCATGATTCTAAAAGACCAAACAAATATGACACTTGACACCACCCGCTAAGGGGAGGAGACCGCCAACAGATTTAAAGTACCATTTCCATGGTAACACAATATCCTCCCCGCTCAAACACTGTTGGCCAGCACGTGGTGGGCCGCTGATGGCATGTGGCCGATTAGTTGACTACTTTCCTGGGCAACTAGTCAACTAAGTAGCTCTTGTCCTCTGTGGCAGATGCCCCTCACTCACCTCTCCCATCTCACGCATGGGTGAGGACGGGGTCGGATCCGGGCTTTGATTGCCCCATCCATCATGATTGCTGGTGCTGAAGCCCGTCAATGGTTAAATTGAATATACTAAGGCCTGTCGGTCGGTGTCTATATTTAATAAAGGCCGCTGATGAGGTGCTGATTTATCGGCCGGCAGTATTCACACTCCATTACAAGGAGATTACACAGCTCGAGCTGGATCGGCCCTGGCAACGCAGTAAGGAGATTTCACCGTTTAATGACAACGAGAAAACAGCAAACCCAAGAGATGGGCGGATACAAGCGGAACCACTCTATGAGCGAGGGGAATTATCCGCCGTCATGAGGAGTGATGTGATGCCTGCTAAATTTAGGCTTGATGCTTGTGATTAACTGCATAAGCTTTGTTAAACAGTTCATCATCAAAACCAGTCTAACGAAGGTGCCCATGAATTTATTTTGACTCAATAATGGACTGAAGAGAAAAAAAAAATATAAAAACAGGGATTAGTGGTGGTCACATTGATGAAATTTCAGGGAAATGTCATGGGCAAAAAAGGTCCATCGTCTCTTGTCAATAGTGTAGTGATGTATGAAGCACAGCTCACATAGAAAACGCTTTCAAACCAAGCAGATCTCTGTCGAATGTGGGGAATTTGCGTGACCAACTGAACCCACTGCGAAATCTGCATGGAGAACTTTTTCAACCTCAAGGGAAATTCCCAGTTGATTCCTAATGAAATTGGGGAATTTGCGTGACCAACTGAACCCACTGCGAAATCTGCATGGGGAACTTTTTCAACCTCAAGGGAAATTCCCAGTTGATTCCTAATGAAATGACTGGATTTTGCCCAAACCTTCACTGTGGGCTGTGCATCCTAACTGGAATGACACCTCAAACATATGTCTAAAATAACACATTTATCTATTTTTTAAACACTTTTCGATATTGACTGAAATATATGAATTCTGCATTTTGGACTGAAAAACATTATGCAGCCACAAGGTGTGGTCACATTTACTACTTTTCTGCAAATTTTCATGCTCGAAATCCAGTTATTTCCATAGAAATCCACACAATCAGGAATTTTTGTAAGCATTTTGCAACAGGTTAAAGTTGCTCATGAGAATTCTCTGCACTAGCCAACAGAAAGCTGCTTGGTTTAAAAGTGACTTCTGTGTGAGCTGTGTTTCATACATTACTACACCAGTGACAACAATCAACCTTTTTATTCAAAATATTTAATCAAACATATGCTAATGTGACCACACACTTAGGATCTGGAATGGGAAAAGGGGGAAAAAATGCATGGTCTCAAGACCCATTTAACTTGAGCGCCATTGAAGGTGGCTCATTGCGAAAGACACGAGTGCAATGGTCAAACACGGCAGTCTAGTGTGTGTACATAGAAAAACAATGGAAAAGTAGCACAATATAATAGAAAATGCGTTCTGTGTGAATGGTTCCTAATGATACCTTTCTTTCGCAAGAGCCTTAGCAAACGACTTCTGCGTGAGATGCACTTCATACATACATTATTGACAAATGCGCAATATGACCACAGCTTTAGGATTTGACCATAAGAGGGTATTGTACAATGCGACATAATGATGCCTTTCTTTCACAAGAGTATTTGCATCAGGAGTGCACCTGCAATGCCTTCAAATGCTGCCTATGTAGGGAGCACACTGGGTTTTGGAACAGAGCCATTATGTGTCAAATCAGTACGCTCCTGTTAAATCAGAATAACATAGTTTTAAAGCAAGACAGCTATCATGCCATGTGACTTCCCACAGCGGACGCTTCAGGATGGGAAACAATTCCACACATCCTCACCGCAGAATTCCCCGCTGGAAAAATTCGGCCCTAGGAGTCAGGGGTCTGGAGGCAGGTGATCACCAGCTGTCTAACGTGACAGGGCTACCGTGCCCGGCCAATAACGGAATGTAAAGCCTTATTCCAAACCACATCTGACAGCTCCTGTCGTCCAGAACATGTCCAGATCATCAGACATTAGTTCTGCAGTTCCAGTGAAAGGTAAGCCATCACATTACACACGGCAGCTTTGTCCGTTCTCAAGCTTCCACAAGGCCTCATCGGAACTGCGATCATGTGGTTTTTGTAACTCGCTCCTTATCTAGTAGAGTTGCAGTGCGACTAGCATTTAACTTGTTTGCATAACTGTGAAGCGGCGTTAGTGCGAGCGGAGGGAACTCGAGGACTTAGACAGAGTGAAATGCGACCCGGCCGAGAACAAGAAGCTAGTGTATGTATGTCAAAGGTCTTTAGCACCTTAGCAGCAAAAAAGCCATCTGTCAACATGTTCCACACATCAGCTTTAATGAGACGCCACTCAAATTATTTACAGAGACCCCCTCTCTCTGCAGTGCCAACCGGAGCCCGGACATTCAGCGGAGGGATTAATTAACAATTAATCAACGGCCGATTCGATAGGGCCTGACCATGCCAGGAGGCTGTTTACGGCCGTTTACTGACAGATGAGATGGGAGTCTGAGCGCCGTGTCCTAACGTGCACTATACAAGGTTTCACTGTGACATATAAATACGATTGCGCTTTGGACAGGTGCGAACAGGGACCCGTGAGTACAGAAGACCAGTGTGTAACGTGTGTACACTAATGATAATATTAGTGAAAACCTAATCTGAAAGACACTTGATGGATAAAATCAAGCCTCATCCTACACGTTTGCATCCTTCACTTAGAATTAGATCACATTACCAAAAAATGGTTGTCACAGGAGAGTCCCACCTTAAATGCATGGATGGAAATTACAATGGACATTTATAAAATGGAATAAATCACAAAATGGAACAATTTGTTTTGCACTGGGAAAAATGGACCAAATATGCAATATCTCATAGACCTGATTTTATTTTTTGTATGTAAAGAAAGATCACTCCCTATATGTACATAGTTTTTCTTCCTTGATATGTACACAACATAAGTAATCTGTGCATATATGTATGGGCACATATAGGTATGTACATACGTGTAAATGTGAGTGTAGATGTGAATGTATTCAGATTTGTGAGCCTGGAGCAAAAAATAAGTCTTAAGTCGCTGGGGTATATTTGTAGCAATTTGTATGAGTCAAAATTATAAATTTTTCTTTTATGCCAAAAATCATTAGGATATTAAGTAAAGATATTTTACATTTACATTTAGTCGTTTAGCAGACGCTTTTATCCAAAGCGACTTACAAATGAGGACAATAAAAGCAGTCAAAACTAACAAAAGAGCAACAATATATAAGTGCAAATGACAAGTCTCGGTTAGCCTAACGCAGTACACATAGCAAGTTGTCACACCTCTCCACACATCAGCTACATATATATATATATATTAGAATTATAGTAGAATTATAATAGATTATAGTAGAATTATAATAGAATAGAAAGTGTTAGAGTTAGAGGGTCAAATAAAGGTGGAACAGATGTGTTTTTAGTC
>NW_015506060.1:167084-167500 GCF_001515645.1 Sinocyclocheilus grahami | reverse complement strand
TTCAAGTGTTTTTGCAATGAAAGGTAAAAGGGAAATCGGTCTGTAGTTCTCTAAAAGAGTTGGGTTAAGAGTGGGTTTCTTAAGAAGTGGGGTTATACGAGCCTGTTTAAATGCTGAGGGAAAAACACCAGTGTGTAGGGATGTGTTAACGATGTGAGTGAGTGTAGGTACAACTGCAGGAGAAATGGCTTGAAGGAGATGAGATGGAATAGGTTCAAGCGGACAAGTAGTACGATGATTGGAAAGGATGAGTTTAGAGAGTTCTGCCTCAGAGAGTGGAGAGAAGGATGAAAACGAGTGTATGTTTGCTGGTAAGATGTGTTTGACAGTTTGTGGTGTGGAAAATTGTGCACTGAGGTTTGTAATTTTATTAATGAAGAATGTGGTAAAGTCGTCAGCTGTTAGAGTTGATGAAG
>NW_015506060.1:163899-166050 GCF_001515645.1 Sinocyclocheilus grahami | reverse complement strand
GGAGACATTAGCAGAGAATGAAGAGAGGAGTGATCGATATACATTTAGGTCAGTAGGATTTTGTGATTTGCGCCATACTCTTTCTGCAGCTCTGAGCTTAGAACGATACTCACGGAGAACATCAGATAGCCAAGGGGCAGAAGAGGTGGTACGAGCTGGCCTGGAAGACAAGGGGCAGACAGTGTCTAAACAAGACGTAAGAGTGGAGCAGGAACTATCAGTAGCACGGTTAACATCAAGAGATGATAACTGTTCAGGAGAAGGAAGCAAAGATGAAACCATAGCAGATAGCCGGGAGGGTGAGAGTGAGCGTAGGTTACGTCGAAAAGTGACATGTGTAGGGGTATGTGTTGTGTCAGGAACCATATTGAGGTTAAGAGTGAGGAGGAAGTGATCCGAGGTGTGCAGTGGAGTAACCAGCACATGATCAGTGGAGCAGTGTCGTGTGTAAATAAGGTCCAGTTGGTTGCCTGATTTGTGAGTAGCCGTAGTTAATAGTCGCTTGAGATCAAAGGAAGCAAGCAGAGTGTGGAAGTCTGCAGCCTGAGGTTTATCTAGGTGGATGCTGATGTCTCCAAGCATAACTAGGGGAGTACCATCCTCAGGAAAGTAAATGTAAATATTTTGTAAATGTCCTACTGTAAATATATCAAAAC
The DNA here is from genome assembly GCF_001515645.1 of Sinocyclocheilus grahami. Classification (NCBI taxonomy): domain Eukaryota; kingdom Metazoa; phylum Chordata; class Actinopteri; order Cypriniformes; family Cyprinidae; genus Sinocyclocheilus; species Sinocyclocheilus grahami. The sequence continues at coordinate 165,394 of NW_015506060.1, read as the reverse complement.
TTAATTTTTGATTAGTAATAGCATTGCTAAGGACTTCATTTGGACATACATTCATACATTTTTTTGCACCTCAGATTCCAGATTTTCAAATAGTTGTATCTCGGCCAAATATTGTCCTATCCTAACAAACCATACATCAATGGAAAGCTTATTTATTCAGCTTGCAGATGATATATACATCTAAATTTAGAAAAATTGACCCTTATGGTTTTGTGCTCCAGGGTCACATATATGATGTCTGATGTGCATTTGATGGAAGTGTAATGTTATTTGAGAAAAGTAAATAAAAAATAAAATAATCAGTTCACGTTACAACAGTAAAATGGGCTGTGAACAGTGTCTTGACTTAGCTTAGTTAGTCATCTTAAGGTACAGATTCCAGTCTATGTGAAATGCTGTAACATTTTGATAAAAAAATATCATGTAGTCTTAATAAATTAATTAACAGGGTCAGTTTTGATTTGAGTGTGGTCTGTGTAGTAAAGAATCCCAGCAAACGCTCTGTCATAACCTGCCTTCTCAAGCACTGTCACAGTAGAATGGGGTAAGCAAAGTAAAACACATATAACATGCTACCTATGATCCACTGGTCTCCACTTTATAATAAACTGATTATGTTTGAAAACTAACAATTTAATGCTGTTTAGTACAAAAACTAGGATTAAAGGCCCTTAAGTGCAGATGAATCATATTTCTCCATCACTGACAGTCACAGGCAAAGACTAATGTCTGTTGTAAATGTGCAATATGTGTTTATTTTATTTAATACACTAAATACTACTGAACAATATGGGATAATTTAACATCTGATATATTTATATTGATAGTTTAATGACAGAACATAATTTACTGAATTGCTGAACATAAATGAAATGTGTGCAGAATATGTGCAAAATCCACTGTATTATATTTTGTCAATAAAAATCAAGCCAATTGCAGCAATAACAATGAGAATTAAGAATTTTTGTTAACTAATCTATAGGTACACAGCACTGACAAAGCAAAACAAAAACAAATAAAACTCAAAACAAAAAAGTGCAACATAAAACATAACAAAAAAATTCAGCAAAACAAAACAAAAACTTCTGAAGGTACACAGCACGGACAAAGCAAAAAAGAAACAAAAAGCAAAACAAATAAAAAACAAAACACAAACAAATAAAACTCAAAACAAAACAAAAAAGCTGTGTGTGTGTGTGCAGGTTTATCCTCTATTGTGGGGACCACAATGACCGGAAATGTTTGACATTGTGTGTTCAGTCAGTGGTCACGACAAATAAATAAAAATAGTAAAAATACTAAATGATATTTATCTGAAAAAGATTTCTGTGAATGGTAGTTTTAGTGGATAGAAAATATTTTTAGGTTTGTATAAAAACAATAGACATCTATGGCAAGTCCCCACAAAGATAGCTGTGTGTGTGTGTGTGTGTGTGTGTGTGTGTGTGTGTGTGTGTGTGTGTGTGTGTGTGTGTGTGTGTGTGTGTGTGTGTGT
>NW_015506060.1:136686-159186 GCF_001515645.1 Sinocyclocheilus grahami | reverse complement strand
ATGATGATGTGAAATCACTTGGACCAGCATTTACACTGGACATGTGATAAACAATATAACATTAACTATTTGTTTCAGCTTTACTGCAGAAATATTCACAAACTATTCATAATATATATTTTCTACCATTGTGTGATCATATACATACTCATTAATAAATAATTATAATACATTACAATATATAAAATATATAAAAACTTTAAATTGCCACAGTCATGATTCATGATGTTCAAAATACTGAATATTGGAATATTGATGAGAATTTATATATTTTGTTATGCCATTGTTTGTGTATACTGATAAACATTACAGTAATAAACCATTTTGAATGTTACAGAATGTTTGAATGTCTTAAGCAAACTTGTATGTGTTCACAGAAGTGTGACAGAAGTGTGACTTTCAATAGAGCAGTTACTGTAAAACTTTTGGTCATGTTTGCAAGTGCAAAAAAAATATATACTGTATATATTTGAAGGATACAAATTTATATAATAAATAGCATGCATTTTAATAAAAACAAGTTTATATATGGTTTATTAAAATTTTCCTTCATTAATAAGTGTGTGAGTACATGTTTTTATATACTGGTGGGGACCTACATTTTGGTCCCCATGGGTAAAAAAGCTTATAAATCATACAGAATTATTTTTTTGAGATTGTAAAAATGCAGAGACTTTCCTGTGAGGGGTAGGTTTAGATGTAGGTGTAGGGTGATAGAAAATACAGTTTGTGCAGTATAAAATTACGCCTATGGAGAGTCCCTACAACGAGAGTGAAACAGATTGTGTGTGTGTGAGTGTGTGTGTGTGTGTGTGTGTGTGTGTGAGTGAGTGTGTGAGTAAGTGTGTGTGTGTGTGTGTGAGAGAGTGTGTGTGTGTGAGTAAGTGAGGGAGTGTATGTGTGTGTGAGTGAGTGAGTGACTGAGTGAGTGCGTGTGTGTGTGTGTGTGTGTGTGTGTGTGTGTGAGTGTGTGTGTGTGTGTGTGCGTGTGTGAGTGTGAGTGTGTGTGTGTCCTCACAGGGTTTTTTGGCTGGCGGTGGCAGTGTGAGCCCCAGGTAGGCTGAATTTTCTGCATCCATTCTCCTCTTGTATTTCTGTCGGCCTCCACGTACGCGATCTAGCCGAACACCTAATCAAACACAAATGATACATCACACACATAAACACACTTTAAAATCAATACACATTTAATCACATCTGTGACCAAAATGTTGTTTTGAGCCTGAAGAGCATAAACTGTTTTTTTTTGGACTGAACATATTCACATGAGTGACATGAGAAATCAAACAACCAAAGCCATTTAAAGATGATTTCAAAGAATACGTCTTTGTCAAAGTTCTGTATCATGATACAGACACAAATATAGCATTTGGTACATGATATAATGCAACATAATAACATAAGACTCTATTATTATAATACAGTATTAGTATGATTGTTCTACATCATGCTTGTAAGAGACATTGGCACAATTGTAATAACATTTTAAAAATGTATTTTTTTTTAAATAGCAGATTTGAAAGCATTGTTACATTGAATAAAATAGTCAAATAAATTGTTGCTTTATTGTTTACAATTTTCTATCAGGACTTACTGAACATTTTTTTTAGTTTATTTTTGACTGAAAGTACTGTATGTGTTTTTTTCACTAATCAAAAACGTCTCCAGGTTATGCATGTAACCATGGTTCCCCGAAGGGAACGAGACGGTGCATTGAAAAGCTAAGGGAACGCCTCCAGCGTGACCATGCTCTGAATCACATGTGTAATCAGTCCAATGGATGGGCAAGACGTCACGGGCGGGGTGACGTAGCGACCAGGAAGCATAAAATCATGTGCGGTGAAACCGGCGTCAGCTTCTAGGAGTGAAGCAAGCGCTGGCAAGGATGCCGGAAGTATGGCCCTGAGACGCAGCGTAACCTGGAGACATTTCCCTTCAGGAACTCGAGCTGCATCTAAATGCTACGGGAACGAGAATGCCCACTCCGCCTGACTTGCAAATCCCTGCCTAGTGTGGAAGAGCATAACTAAGGTGAGAGAAAGGGGAACCAGGATTGGCTAAAGTAGGCGGGGCCCGCTGTTCCGAAGACCAACTTCTGGAGGAGTGAGCCTTGACCCCCAAAGGAGAGGGGAGATCAGAGGACTTCAGGCTATGGAATAGCATCCTGATCCACCACTTAGCATAAGCTTCTCTGGCCGGAGGCCTCGGCCGCAGCGCACCGCGGAGGAAACGTGTAAGAATAGGGTGTCTTCCCACTGAATGGCCACCGAGAGGGGCGCGGTAGGCCGCAATGGCCACCACGAAGACCTCTAGGGTGGAGTGGGTCAAACATGCGGATAGACAGGCCTGCAGGAACTCCAGAACTGTACCAAACGGGCAGTTAGCTGGGTTGAGCTGGTGGTCTCCACACCAAGAAGTACAGTTTCCTCAACCTCGGTTGAGAGACCGGAAGCTATGAGTTGTGCCTCCTCAGAGGCCACACCCACAGCTTCCACAGTTCTGGGCGGAGGCAATCTCTCCTGATGGGAATCTCCCATGGAGCGCCGTCGAGGAGAGAAATCAGGCCCGAGAACCATACTCGGCCCGGTCAGAATGGGGCTACTAACAACAGACAGGCCCCGTCCCGGTGCACTCTCTCCAGAACTCCTGGGAGCAGAAAATTCGGAGGAAAGGCGCACAGATGAAGCCTCGGCCACGTCTGTACCATGGCTTCCAGCCCCAGTGGAGCTGGATGAGTCAGAGAGAACTAGAGGGGACAGTGCGATGTCATCTGAGTCGCAAACAGGTCCACCTGAGCCTGGCCAAAAACTCTCCATATCTGCTTCACCACCTCGGGGTGCGCACCAACACATGGTGACCTATTAGGTCTGGGAGAAAGTGTTTCAGAACTCAAAACACGGCCAGCATATCCAGACAATTGATATGCCATGTCAGATGGCAACCACTCCACAGACCGCTGGCAGGGTAGCCACTCATGACCTCACCCCAACCGGTGAGGGACGTGTCCGTCGCTAGCGTTACGCGGCGACAAGGAGCTCCCAGCACTGGGCCCTGAGAAAAAAAACAAGGTTTCCTCCACATGTCTAAGGCACGTAGGCACTCCGCATGACCGTGAGCATGCGAAGCGGGTTTCCCCTCGGGGAGAACCCCTTGGTCTTGAGCCACTGTAGGGGTCTCATGTACAGCAGGCCAAGATTTATCACATTGGACGCAGCTGCCATCAGACCCAGCAGTCTGGAACTGCTTGACAGTGATTGACCGGCCTTTTCTTAATCTCGCGACTGCGGTGAGGATCGACTCGATCCGAGCAGGAGACCTACGTGCCTGCATTGTGGTCGAATCCCACACCACGCCCAGATAAGTGGTTCTCTGTACTGGAGAAAGCACACTTTTCTTGGCTTTAAGTCTTAACCCCAGCTCTTTCCTGTGAGCAAGAACGACATCTCGATGTCGAACCGCCATTCGCTCTGATTGAGCTAATATCAACCAATCGTCAATGTGGTTGAGTCATGAAATTGTGGGGTGAGAGTGCAAGGCCAAAGGAAGAACCGGTATTGGTAGGCTTTTGCCCCCAAAAGCAAACCTCAGGAACTTCCTATGATGAGGAAGGATGGAGATATGTGCATCTTTTAGATTGATCGTGACACACCAGTCCTCAGACTTGGTCTGAGACACGACCTGTTTGAGTGCGAGCGTGTTGAACTTCAGTCCCCTGACTGAGCGGTTCAAAAAACGCAGATCTAAAATAGGACACAACCCTTCATTCTTCCTTGGAACGGTGAAGTATTGGCTGTAGGACCCGGACTCTGCTACACGAGGAGGGACCACTTTGATGGCCTCTTTCCTCAGAGAGTGTCTACTTCTGTTCCATTACCAGAGCCTGCTCGTGGCCCAAAAGGGTGGGAAAGGCCCCGTTGAATTGAGGCGGAGGAGAACCGAACTGGATTCTGTGGCCTCTCACTACAGTGTGCAGGACCCACTGAGACACGTTTGGCAGTAATTTTCACGCTGCCAAATAGTCTACTGAGGGAATCAGTCTCTCGAGACTGACCTCTGGTGTAACCAGAGCGGCTAGCTCGGTGCCCTGAAGCGGCGGACCGGCAGGGGACGGCCGTACTAGCTGCTCTAGATCTCCTGAGGGCACTGAAGAGAGACGGGCACCGTGTAATGCGGTGTACACCACTCTTTCCCAGAGGGGCCTGCCCTCCGAGGTCCTGAGCCACAGCATCAGGACTCTCATAGCTGAAGTCTCCTATTGAAAACGACGGCACTCAGACCCACATCGTCTGCTAGGAAGACTAGACCAGAGCCTGCTCGGGGGGACTCGATGAAGCACACTTGGCAGGGGCTCCCACATCGCCAGGTGACCTCCTAAGGGAACTAGTCTCGCGAGACTGGCCTCTGGTGCGCCTAGAGCAGCTAGCTTGGTGCCCTTAAGCGGCTGACCGGCAGGGAACGGCCATACTAGCTGCTCTAGAGATCTCCATAGAGGTAGCGAGTCTCTTAGTAGAGCTACGTTTCCGGGCGGTAACTGAGAGAAGCACTCGCCGGAGACCACTGTGCCCTGGAACACCGGCAGGGTTGGCAGTCCGATCTCCTTAGGGCACTGAGGAGAGACGGGCACCGTGTAATGTGGTGTACACCACTCTTCCCCAGAGGTAGCTGGCCCTCAAAAAGTCCTAGGCCTTAGGCGTCAGGACATTTACGATGAAGACTATCCAGCAAGAATGACGGTCCGCAGACCTGCCTTCAGCTAGAAGCCTTCGGCCTGGGAGCGCCACTCTGACTCTAGACTCTGCGGAGTACGAGAAGTGACGCCCCCAGAATGAGGGGCTGGAGCACGGTAGGTTGGGACTGCTCCGCCCAGCAGCCCCTGCTAACCGCCTCAACCTCCTCAGAGGAAGAGAGGTAAATGCGTGCTCTCACTCAAGAAATTTTTATCCCAAGAGCCCCTGTATATCTAACTTCTCATAGTCAGATAAATACTTCATTTTATTCCTCAGAATTAAATGCAGTCAAACAACCAGACTGTCTGTAGTAAGATTCATATCAAAAACCGAAATTATGTAATATACGCGTTGCCTCGGCAGCGCATGAGCCACTCAGTCACACAAACAACATCAATCTCCTCAGAGAAAGATGGCCGCAGCAGCCAAGCTCTCACTCAGAGGGGGAAGAAACCACAGCGCAGGCTTCCAAGCCTCGAGAACGAGCTCTAGATCTAGGGAACACGGGTGGAGATAGGAAGAGCCGTCTCCAACCCATCTGTCAGATCGTGTGCAATCCCCGCGATCTCAGTCGCTGCCGTGCCTTAGCAGAAGCTGGACCGCAATCGCAAGATCACAGGCACGGACACACTCCTCGGAGCGTGCCCGGTGATTCAGAGCCGGTCACGCTGGAGGTGTTTCCTTAGCGTTTCGACACAGCTCGAGTTCCTGAAAGGGAACTCCTATTATTTGACATAAATGTTTTATTTTATTAAAAAAGTAAACTTATTTTATTTCAGCTAGTTGCACAGGCAGCATTTCTCATTTTCATTAAGTTTTTGATGTACTAAAATAATTAAAACTGAAATAAAATGTAATAAAAAATATATACATTAAAAAACTAATAAAATGACACACAGCAAAATTACTAAAACATTAACTAAAATTAAAATGAAAACAGAAAATATAAAAATAAAAAACAGTTTCATAATATTAATAAAAAGTATAACAGTATCTCAATGATGCTAAAACAAAACTGAATGGGATTAAACACACATTAACAAGTACATTTCTTTCATGTCAAATTAGTGGGAATCTTTGTAAAATATATGATTTTTAATATTAATTTGCAATGGGCCCAGTATTTGCTTTGTAGGTTTTTTCTTTTCTTTTCTGACACACACACACACACACACACACACAATGATGCACACAAACAAGCCTCTATAGTAACAGCATCAGAGCGTAAATAAATAATTTCTCCTTTAAGGGAAATTTAAACCAAGGAAAGAGCTGACAGATTCACCAACACAAAAACATACAAGCCTGAGAGGCAGACAGATGCGAGCGAGGTATCAGCGGGATGAGTGCTGCACTCTCAGCGTGTGACGGAGGTGTCAGGCCTCCATATGTGAACACTGTGACACTACACGCCTGCCGCACATCTAAACAGATGAATATTTAACACGGGGTCAATGAACTCACAGACGGACCTTCTCATTATTTAGCTTATCAGCAGCGCCGCCGAGAATGCTAACGACAGCAACCACACCACACTTATATACAGCATCAGCCACAAAACTGGCCATTTTCCACCGTAAAACAATAGATATGTATAAAAGTAACTAAATCACACACACATTATTGAAGTTTATAAACGCCACACTGACATCTTATTTATTATCCAATTATTTGATAAGAATGCTTTTACATTTGTACATTACTCACCACTCCTAAACCTGTTACGCTTGACCTGTTTGTTTATTCATTCACAGTGGTTTAAATATGAGAAAATGACTGCATTTGAATCTATTTCTGACAGATGAGGGTTATACCGTACACGCAAGTCTAAAATCAAGCTCTAAATCAGAAATTTGGGCTGTTCTGGAGAACTGGAAAAAATAACAGCTGAAACTGTGATTGCAAAGATTGCAAAGACCAAAGGTTTGTGAATTAACAGAATTATTTTGGATGTCAAGCATGTTGTGTTTTTATTTTCGCACAAAATTACATTTTCAGCTCCATCCATTAAATTTATACCACAGTCAGACAGAAAATCTTGTTGGCAAAATAACCATATTTTTGGTATGACATATTAAATGAAGCAGCCTTTGTGTTTTTCTGCTGCTACAAATAGGGAAGTTAATTAAAATCTGAAACAGTATATTTATATTTGTCTGATGGAGTTGACATCAAGGTTGCGACAATGAAAAAAATTATTTTGAGTTGAATAAGTTGTAAATTTTGTAAATTTTACACACAAAAAAAAACATTTCAGTTTTTCTACTTCAAAATTGTACGTTTAATTCAAAGTGTTCCTTGCTTTTTCTTTGTAATTATTTGAAAAAAATTGGTGTAGGATTTACAACTTTCGCTCAGATAATTTTTTCTCAGTGTATATAGACGATTGCTTAAAAATATATAAAACTATATACTATACTAAAACTATATTGCTTTTAAAAATATATATAAAGCTCTGTCATCACATACTATAGTAAATCCAAACAACGAACGACCAGTTAAAGTTCCCTGGCGGCTAAATGATTTCATCCCTCTACAACTACTGTGTCAGAGGAGGTTTGTGTGCCACTACAGCAAATTACACTCCCGCAATTCTCCCTGCTCCCTCTTTATTGAACATTATAGAGTGTGAGATTAGAACAGGGACGGAGGAGAAGAGAAAAACACAGAGAAGAGGAAAGGAGGTCCATTTAGCACCCATAATCAGCCGACAAATGAAAGCAGCGGCGTAAGCGCTGGACACTGTTGCGTCATTTACGGACAGCGTAACTCAGATGCAGTGACCGCAGCCTCAAGAACGTTCATCTGACTGTATACACTTTGCATTTTTAATGTTTCCCAGAAATGTACAGCTTCAGAATATGAACTGCTAATTGCATTTGATCTGAATTGCAATGTCTATTTCATCAAATATGACACAAAAAGCGCAACAAAGAGCGGCGACAACAAACTGCATTATCTTTTTAGAAGCCAAATCAGGAGATTTCTTCTCCTTATACAAATTATTTGATTCCCTAGAAACAGAAATCTGATTAGGATTGTCTTTCAATTTCCTGACACTGACAACCCACTAACCTAATTACCCGCTGGTCCCCGTGGTCCTACTCTTCCTCGCAAACTCCGGGAGATCATTTGATGGTTGCTAAGTCGCAGTGAAATCTCATTTCTCCTAACTACAGTTTAAATATTTTTATTGATAGTCACAGACGGTGGGGAGCGAGATAAAATGATTTTGAATTATGCTAAAGATTGGATTGACTAAATGCACCGTAAATATAATTTAAATTTGGCCCAAATGGTTTGACTTAACAAGCTTATTATTACAAAATACCTAAAGGACATAACTTTAGTCCTAAACAAAGGCACATTCTCATTCTTTGTCTTGTTATTGAAATTGCCACGCTAATTAATCTGAAATATAATGCTAATGTTATTAATGTAAAAATAGATTAAACACAACACAGTGGTCTAGTTTTGCTCACGAGCATGAAAACATATCCATGCTGAAACTAGTCTTAGTTGGTTTAGTAAGTCTCCCCAAACCATTCTAAAACATCAAACTAGGTCAGATAAAACCATCAGGCTGGTTTAAGCTGGTTTTTACTTTTTTTGTATATGGTCACATTTGACCGCATTCTCCAGTCATCAGGTTTCTCTAAAGATCTTGTCGACCAGGCAGAAACGCTTCATGTCACATGCTACTGTCAGCCATCGCGAAGCCGGTGTGAAGATTCAGAGGTTCATAGGTGCCTGTTTTAATTAGAACAGTAACTGCCATAATTAAACAGATGCTGGCAGGAATTAAACCTTGGCACTCTCTAGTTTCCCGTTACACCCGGAGCAAGAGGGTCAGGGAAAGAGATAAAAGAAAAAGGCTGATTTGTAACGGATCGGTGTGTCATGAGGTCTTTAGATCTCACTGGTTCGATCAGTACAACATGTATTGTGAAATTACAGCTATACAGTCAAATCAGATCCTACTAGATCAAGAACGTTGTTATAGTTTTTATAGGATGAGACTCATTAGTGCATGTTATTCCATTGGAAAACTAATTTAAAAAGTAGTAACTTTTACACCAGTATTCAAACCCAATCTGAAAGCCTTACGTTGGGCGCCAGTTTTTCTGATTCTCGCTTTAGTTAAATGCAGAAGTAAAACAAGTTACAAATGCCATTTCAAATTGATCTTAAGACAATTAGAGCAATGTTCCCTCTAAGCTGCGAGTGTGTGCAACTGTGCACTTCTTACATCGCGACCACGCGGAAATAAATAATATGCCGCGCACAGGACAGACGCAAAACTGAGTTGGGAAAGCCATCTGACTGAATTCTAGTAAATGAAAAATAATTGCAACGCTCGGGCAAACTGGGTTCACAGGTTTCACAGAAAGAGAATGATGTTCGCCAAATGAATCACTGTAGAAATCAAATACTTTAATGATTGCAGATGAAATATTAATAGAATGTCTTGGTAACACAGCACTGTAAAGAAAAAAATTCTCAGGTAACCTAAAATGTGCATTATTTAGTTACATCAAGGGTCAAATCATATATAAATAGTACATTAAAGGTGACGTATTATGCACCTTTTTACAAGATGTTAAATACGTCTCCGATGTCCCCAGAGTGTGCATGTTAAGTTTTAGCTCAAAATACCCCACATCATTTTTTTATAGCTTGTTGAAATTGCCACTTTTAGGGTATGAGCCAAAACACGCTGTTTTTGTGTTTGTTCCTTTATATACAAATGAGCTGGTGCTCCTCTTTCAGAAGAGGGCGGAGCTTCAAGAGCTCATGCTCCAGGATACCGACAACAACAAAACAGGACAATCTCACGCAATCTGATTGTACTGTACAGTAAATGCGCGTTTATGAATTACACAGATGGGGAGCACGGTGCGATAAAAATAACGACATAGCTGGTCTCATGGTGCCTTCGCGTGCTATCACATTATGAGCTCGACAAATTCAAGCGGTCGACTTCACATTGCTTTCATATGCAATTTTTAACTACCACATTCCTATTTACGATCATTCTGGTAGCATGTGAAGGCAGCATCAGTGAAAACAGGCAGAGACAATTGTAGCTTTTTTGAAGCTTTTTGAAGCTCTTTTGGAAAACAAAATATGACGCATGACATTTTAACATTCACGTTGATAATACAAATGATGCATTAGGACTTGCGCGAGAGGATCTCGAATGTCGTTTCTTCAAAGCGAGCGTGGCGGTGTGGGAGAGAGAGGGGGCTTAGGGCCAGCGCGGAAAGCATCTGAGTGTGGATTAGCCGAGGGCCCATGACTGCGCGAGGGCCAGCTGACCCCGGGCTCCTTTTCCTCTCTCAAAACAACAATCCCCTCTTGAGCAAAGCCCCTACAAAAGGGCCTGTCCACACTCCTGTCGGTGGTTCGCTGGGGGTAGCTGGACTTGGCAGGGGCCCTTATTTTTGGTGGTCTCACCTGTTCTGGGTGCCTGTCATCTGGGCGAGGGGAAAGTGTCAGCGTGGCTGGGATGGTTGGCAGTGCCTCAGGGAGCTTAGGCTGACCCGTTTTTAGCTAGGAAATTCACAAGGCTGCGTCCTAAGGCCACGGTGAACTCTACCTTTCATGGCTGCCGTTAACCCCCATCTGAACTGGCCTCGCGTCAGCACTATTTCAAAGAGCCTTGCGTTTGGCATGCTCTTGGGCGCGTGGCATTTTTCCTCACGTACGGTGACGAGAGATACAGCGAGGAGACCGCAGAGCTGACATCTAACCCAAAAACACCTGTGTCACGGCTTCTAGCACGGCCAGACCCAATCAGGCACTCTTCCCACAGATGGTGCCAACAAAGAAGGAAACTCACGCACTATAATCCTGCCAGAGGACAACTGAATGTTGTTCACTGTGGATTGATGAACTCTCTGAAATAACTCAAAAAACGGGACCTTTAGGGGTACAACAGCTCAACTTCAAAGGGACATCTTCACCCCTAAACGATTCAAAGTAGTACCTTAAGGGTACATATTACTCCTCCAAGATAGTAATATGCACCTTTTAGGGGTAGAAAGGTACAAAGTTGTCCCATTATGGCTACTGCCCCAGTGAAAAGCCCCTAAATGTACACATTTTTGGGAGTGGGGAATTTTTCTTCTGAATATTTCTTAAATTCAGCAGTTGAAATTGTTTTGGAAAAGTCTGTTATTAGAACAGGACTACAATGTTGTTTAGGTAGCAATGTTGTTTTGAAACAACACCAATGCCTATGGTACCTTCCTAAACTGTAAAATGACCATAAAAACTACAATTTAAACAACTTCACAGTCCAAACAATAAAAGTTTTCACAAAAAATAAAACGTTTTACAAAATGATATACCTTTCAGCCTAACAAATGATTATGTATGTTTTATACCATGGTCTGTCTGAATACTCGATTCTGATTGGCTGGCAGGTGTGCATTAAAACCGTTTAATGCACAGGTAGTTCCAAGTCAGTTTAATCACTGTTCTACATTAATGCGCTTATTTAATTGACACACACACACACATACAGATCAGATATAGCACTGTTCACACACTGAAACATTCAGGAGCTCAGGAACTTGTTGTCAGCGCTGCCCCACAACTTTTATTAATAAAATAGCTTAGATACTGAAACTCTACATTATATTCCTCAGCAACGAGGAGGTGAATCACTGTTTCTGAAGTAACTAAACTATCGATAATTAATTTAAATCAACGCTATAATTCATCCATTAAAAAAAAATTTGATCTTACCACACTATTTCATCTCTGTGTCTGATTTGAAGCACGCAGAATGCTAGAGCTAACGTGCCGTAACTGATGAAAATAACCGTAATTTTTACCCTTCCGGTCAAATATTGAGCTGCAAACACCATTAACAGCTTTAACTTGTCAATGCTGGCAGATGCCCATGGTATAAGCAGGATAATGTACGTCTAGCTGTGCATTAAACAAATTTAGGCAACCTCCACGTCGTGCATTAAAATAGTTAGCCGTGCATTATCCCGTACATATATAATTGGTCTGAACAAAAGCGGCAGAATGAAAATGCACTGGAAAAGCAGAAATACAGTGGTTACACAAAGCAACGCTGTGCTTAAAAACACTACTTTATTAGGCATCATACAGAGACAATGCCATCAAAACTTTTCTGAATACAGTCAGTTCCCTTTAGATATACAATTATCTAGTGGCCTGACTCCTCTGAGGGTGCATGAATGGCATATGTTAATGTCAGAGCTGCACATTTCACAGAAAGCTGACGAGTTTACAGGTATGCTCCGAGACAGATCTGTCCAGCGGAAAAAAGCGTATTACACATCAAAATGGACTTTGTTTACTTTCTTACTTTCTTACGTTTTGCCTGCATGATCATCCACCCAGCCAGAGCTCCGACATCCATACATCACATCTCATTTATAATCTTTTTTTTTATGAGATCCGACCATGCTTCCCTACACAGATGATTTGACTCATGATCTGTTAAATTCAGTACGTGTCTGCACTTTCTTTAGACTGCGAGTGTGTGTTTTGTGATCAGGCAGTCATCTGTCTCCCTGTAGAGATGATCTACAGTGTCGTCCTCGTCCAGCAGGGATCTAGGCTCTCTGGTGGAAAACACATGTTCACGCCTGCTGTAATCCTCTCACCTGTTCAGACGAGGCCTCGCGGGAAACCACCGCCACACACACACACACACACGGTTCACACACTCGGATATGTGTCTTAAAGGAATCGCTCACATTAAACGAGCATTCTGTCATCATTTATTCACACTCACGTCCTTCCAAACCCATATGTTTTTTTCTTCTGCGAAACACGGAGTGGGCAGAATGTCCGAGTTTATATTTTTTTCCACACAACAAATGTGGAAAAAAGAGGCAAGTTTCAAAAAAGACACCACAAATGTATCATAACTAGCTTTGTTTTGGTGTCTTTTTCTTCTTTTTGACAGAAATAATCACTATCCACTTTCATTGTGTGGAAGATTTATGTTTCTTTGTGAAGAACATAATAACACGAGGCCAGAATAACATAACGGTGATTAAATGAAAAAAAAAAGTTTTGAGTAAAGTAACCATTTAAACGTATTGCTGTTGTGCATATTATGTCACAAAACACCAAAAAGTGCAACAAACACTCTTCTGATGTCCAAAGCCAATATATCAGACACATATTGAGGCGCATTATGCAGTGCTATTCAGATTAAGGGTTAATTTTTGTCCAGCAGACCAACACATAATTCTCTATAGATTTTATGGCAGACGGAAGTCAGACGTCTAGATGAGGCTTGAGAATGTGAGAGATGTGAGTCTTGTGGGTTTAAATAGTCTTTGGATTACGTCAGTGTAATTTCTCAATAGTGTCTGCTCCTTTCTTCCCAGCTCCGATTCGCTTCCATTGATCAGAGGGAAAAAACCTGTGGTCCCTGACATCCGAGTCCTCTTATTGATCACTTCCTGTTTTGAGGGAATGGAGCGGGTCCAGGACTCTGCAGTAAATCTCACGACTGAAAACATCCTGCACTCAGGATACTGAGCCCTGCGCGGCTGATAAACTCTTTAGTTTTATCAGCTTTGAAATGATTCCACTATCATTATTTTTTTCATTATGTCATTTTTCTATGTGAATCTCTGTTAAGCTGTAATGTATTTCTGTGATGCGCAGCTGTATTTTCAGCATCATTCCTCCAGTCTTCAGTGTCACATGATCTTCAGAAATCAGTATAATATGCTGATCTGCTGCTCGAGAAACATTTCTGATTATTATCAATGTTGAACACAGTCGTGCTGCACAATATTTTTGTGGAAACCGTGATACATTTTATTTTTCAGGATTCACAGATGAATAGAAAGTTCAAAAGAACAGCATTTATTTGAAACAGAAATATTTTATAACATTATAAATGTCTTTACTGTCACTTTTGATCAATTTAATGCATCCTTGATGAATAAAAGTGCCAATTTATTTTTTTTAATTTACCTTTGAATGCTTTTGAGATGTACTTTTTGAACGAGCGTGTGTAGCAGCCTTTCAGATCATTCTGCTTCAATAGAATTATTTAAATTGAACAAATTATTACTATTTAATAGTATTGTTATTTCTATTAAAACATGCATGTTATGTTTTAATCATTTATTTTAATTGTTTTAATAGTCTAATGAATAGGCTTTATATTAAAGCCTATATTAAACCCTTTAAGTCAAAAAACAGAAATAAAACAATAAATAAAACTCAGTTTTGCATATCAGTTATCACATGACTTAAGAAATCCTTATCAGCTATAAAAACAATGCCTCTACTTCAGGTTTGTCTCTGGTAAACGCAGCGTGAGAATTAGAGATACGTCCTAAAACAGAAAGGAAAGTTTACGCCAGTTGACGCAGGTGCTGTCCTGTCCTGTAAAGTTATAATTAGGTGAGATGGCTGCATTGAGCGCGTGACCTTCGCTTGTCTCTGGGCTCCGGTCGGGCCGGTCGTACGGTGAGGGTAGACGTGGACAGACATGACCCTCCGCCATCTCATTTCCCTGTCACCTTGAAAGGCCTGATTGATGTGGCGCTCACGTAGAGTCGGATCGGAGACAGACAGTGACCTTGAGCCAGCAAGATGCCTGTTCATGTCATCCTATTCATTTGCAAAATGTATGAACATATTTTTATGATGTTGGAAAAGATGGGTGTGCTTTTAACACTAGCATAGGACCAAATGTCTTAAAATGCTACACAGTGGTTGTATTATATTAGGGTTATTATCATTAACTAAAACAAAACCAAGTGCCAACGCAAAATTTCAAATTTTTATTTAGTTTAAGTACTAATGTAACCAAACATAATAAATTAAAACATAAAACTAAAAGTAAATAAAAAAACTGCAGATATTAAAAAAAAAGACAATATATAAAATAATACTAGAAAATATTTGCCTTCTTTGTCTACATTTCTATTATTTATTCTAGGTGAAGCAAAAATATCTTACTTGATGTGTTCTAGTTTGCAGGTGAGAAGGATTCACTTTTTTTTTTTACTGAAAATACACTACTGTTCAAAGGTTTGAGTTCAGAACATTTTTTATTAAATAAATTAATACTTGTATTATTTTATGCATTAAATTAATCAAAGGTGCCAGTAAAAACATTTCTAATGTTACAAAAGATTTCTATTTCAAATAAATACTGTTCTTTTGAACTTTCTGTTCATCTGTGAATCCTGAAAAACGTATCACGGTTTCCACAAAAATATTGTGCTGCACGACTGTTTTCAGCATTGATAATAATCAGAAATGTTTGTTGAGCAGCAGATCAGCATATTATACTGATTTCTGAAGATCATGTGACACTGAAGACTGGAGGAATGATGCTGAAAATACAGCTGCACATCACAGAAATACATCACAGTTTAACAGAGATTCACATAGAAAACAGCTGTTTTAAACTGAAATAATATTTCAGAATTTGTACTGTATTTTTGATCAAATAAATGCAGCCTTGGTGAGCAGAAGACACTTCTTTCAGAAATATGTTTAAACAAATTCTACAGTATTGTTCACTCCTATAACATCTCAAAGCCGCTGAAGTGCAGACACGTGCACTGATGTCAATGATGCCGTCTGCTCCTTCATCTTATTGTTCAAGCTCTATTTTTGCCTCAACACAGGTGATTCATTTCTGACAATCCCTCCCTATGTTCTGGGCTCTTATTCCTCCAGATAATATATTTGCATTAATTTTTCATGAGCGAGTAATGCGATTCATTCTCGGTGTCTCATGTAGTGGAGAGATTCCGTTACTTCATTCAGCTCCATATAGACGGAAGAGCTTGCACAGATGGATTGTGGGTGAACTACACACATTACATTACAGACCTGCTTCAAATCCAGCCCGTGCACACATGCTCTTATGCTACTCCTGCATGCACATCAGTGTCCATGCATTCACTGCATTAACATGAATGCAATGAGACATGAAAAAAGGAGAAGAAAACGGAAAGCAAGAAAGAAAAGCAATATATGTGAGCGTATTTAATTGTCACAGATGTCCCACATGGCAGGACTTTAAAAAAGCATCCGCAGGAAGAGAGCTGAGATGTTCGGAAAACATTTAGCAGATCAATACGTGGGGGAGAGAGCGTGTGCTCTGGGACAGAAGCCTTTCCAGTCGGAATACTGTTACACTTCTATTAGTCAGACGCACGGATCGACCTATTCAGCATATTTCTGTCTCTCTGCCCAACAGGCGCAATTATTTACTGCTGTGTTACTGCATGGGAACGCAGCTCGTGCCAACAGCCCCTCAGGTCTCTGACACGGGTATGCCGGAGCGCCAGACAACACCATTTATGAGTCTAACATGGCTTGTATGGCTGTCAAAATGGCTGAAAAACTAAATTCGAATTTTGTACTTAAACATTATCAAAATTTAAAATGCATAATTTCAGTTAGGGTGAAGATAAGCTTTTGGCTTCTCTCTTGAGGCCACAGAGAGAGAGCATCGACTAATGCACGTTTATTCAAAGCATATAAGATGACATGACTATCTGTGAAAAAAGTGCATAATGTTTAAAATAATGTTTATGAATCAATTATAATTAATTAAGTTGCTTAAACTATTATAAACAAAACAGCATCATGTATTTATTCATAGTTTAATACAAAGGGCCAAAAGCCAATCACACAGATTACATTTTTCGTTTAAAAACACGAGTTGCAGTGGGATGGGAAAAATCCCGCCATAAAGTCTCGAGATATGTTTTTTCAAAGTTAAACGTTGCATTCATTTTGCATGGCTTTCTAAACATGTGGCTCTTTTGTGCGAGACGCGAGTGCAGCGGTGATAGATGTCCCTCTAGAAAATGCGATAAATATGTGTTCTGTGTGAACGGCTTGATTTCAGTTTTGATGTAAACAAGATCTTCTCCGCATTTATGTTCTCTTTTCCCGCAATATTTGTAATTAACACCGCATCTAGTGGCTTCAACTGGATAGGCTAACAAAAACATTATAACGCAACACTTACATCGTCATCGCATCTCGTGCGCCTCTGATAAGGCTGCCTCCTTAATGCACACCTAAAATTCTAAAATGCAAAAATGTTGCATTCGAATGTGGATTTTTATTTTAAATTCAACGAATAATCGAAATTCAAATAATTTTTTAGAGATCGACCGATATATCGATTTACCGATATTTTCCCGATATTTAAGCATTTTACAATAATCGGATATCGGTTTTGTAATATCGGATTCACCGATAAACGCCATTTCAACGATTCAACGATCCCCATTGCAGTGCATCTGAGGGGAAACAAGACAACAACAACGGCGTGCACAGGTACTTAATTTACTGTAGTTAGTAAACTTTATTTAACATTAATGCACAAATTAGATGTATTACATAAATGCCTGATATGCAGTTTGTGCAGCTTGGCTCGAAGTAATAGAGACGAACTCATGGAGTCACATAAAATAATCCGTCAAGTCCTGTCCCAATAAAGACGTAATTTTGTGTGAATTAAATAATATGCAGCCATGAATGGGCGCATGTTGGAAATAAATTCTCTGTCTGTTGTCTATGCTCATCATTAGTCTCGTGAAGCCGCTTTCATATTGCTGTTCACTCACCAAGTTGATGCTCAGGAAATGCCCATCTCATGCCACCGCATGTAACTTTTAACAAGATTCACTTGTTTAAAATGCCCTAAATTGTATTAACATTTACTATATAGCCATTATTTCGCTAATAAACATCTAAATAGATACAACTCTATGGAAATGGATTATTTATTATCTCCACGAGCGATCACAAACTGCACTTTGTCAGCACGCATTTCATAATTTAGAACGACAAAAACATTAGTAATTCTGATATAACATACCAGTTGAGAAATGCAATAAAATACGATGTTTTGTTTGTTATATTTCAATATTCCAGAGAATATTATTCTGTGAATTAACGTTATCCAGTGAATTATTCTTCACTCTTTAGCCTATTAAATGGCTTATAAACCTACTAAAACTAGTTTAAAATGAAGTTGATGTGACTCCTTTCCTTTATTTATTTTCTCCATTTGAAAACATTAGACATTTATTACTACATTTATTTTGCTTATTGTTAATATTAGTGTTGCTGCTGATGCTTTAAATAAAATGTTTTTTTCATTGTTGTAATATGAAGATTAAATTTAACATGAAAGACTGCTAATTTTCAACACTTTTTTAAGATGACTGAAAGGAGAAAAAAATAAAGTGAAGCATGGACTTACTTCACTCAGTCATTTATTTACTTTATAACAGTAAATAAATATCGGTTCTGCATATCGGTTATCGGGCACATAAACATGCAAATAATTGGTATCGGTAAAAAAATATAAATATCGGTCGATCACTATTATTTTTTGACAGCCCTAATGGCTTGTGTGTCTCTGGAAAGCGCTTGGCTTCATCTGGCTCTCCGCTCAACTCTGATCGCTGACGTGTGTTTGATGGAGCCGCCGCGGTTTGCACCTCGTGACTGATTTAAAGGCCAACAAATGACAATACAAAGTTAAATGTGACCTAAAGAAAGACCTGCTGAGGTGAACGACGAAACATACTTCACACATGTACGTGAAGGAGAGCAATGCACAAGCTCAACCTTAAATGCTGACATGTTTGAAAATGAGCGAAACGTGATTTATAATGAACAGCATACTAATATATATATATATATATATATATATATATATATACTAATAAAAGCACAACAAAATTACTAAAACTAAAATGAAAACTGAAAATATAAAAGTAAAAGCTAATTTAAATAATCAAAAAACACTGTAAAGTTCTGTATATAAATAATAAAATAACACTTGTTGATAGTTTTTGAGGATGAGGGTGTCACACAACCTGTCTATGTTCATCGTCTGATTTGATGACGAAAGATCACGCATCAATATCTCTTCTCTTTGAGCTTTTCTATGCAGAGTGACTCCGTGTTGCTTCAAGCGCATCATTCTGCGCACGGGATGTGCATAAGCGATTTGAGTCGCTCTGAACTGGAGCCTTTCATATTATAATACTTTTGCACAATGAAACATTATTAATTGCCTTTCTTGTTGTCTTATCATATGTTGCTGCCTCTAGTGTTAATTTTGTTAATTTAGTCTTAGTCCTGTGTCAAATGTAACTTTTAGTTTTCATCATATTTAGTCAACTTGTCCTGTTTTAGTTTTAGTTAAGTTGTAGTCGATTAAATGTCTGAGAGTTTTAGTCTAGTTTTAGTCAGAGGAAACTTACACATTTTCGTCTTACTGTATAATGGTTCAAGTTATGAAAAAAAAAATATTGTTTTGCTCAATTTTAATTGCAATGATTGTTGTCATTTGGGAAATGTATTTGTACATTTCATCAGAAGTTGCTCTTTCACCAGTAAGCAGAAATCAATAGAATATCGACTCGTATGCATGGTTTATTTCACCTCATCTAGTGTACAGATTTATAACTGGATATCAGTTAGAGGCTAAATAAACACCAAAGACTTCAGAAATACACTCGCACTGTCTACGTTATGAAAACTGCTGTAACAAAAACCTACTCTCAAATATTATAACAGAGACATTCCTAATAGTAATTCCAATAATTCCAGATTGCATTAAAGTTTCTCTTTTAAAACAACGGCAACAAGACTTATTGCTGCACAGAGGTTGCTTAAGTAACGTTACAATCAGCAAACAATACAGTGGAGATCCCTGACAGAACACAGACTGCTGAATAACACTAAACACAAAAGCTGATAAAAAGGATTGGAATATAAGTGAGCTGTTCGCTTCTTTCACAAACAAGTGTTCTCTTCTCTTCCTGTGCAAACTAGCATTTAGAACTAGCATTCTGACTGCATTTAAAAGCATCCTAAGCATAACACGTCAGTCAGCAGTGTTGGGTACAAGTAACGTGAGTTACGTAATCAGATGACTTTTTTTCAAGTAACTAGTAAAATAATGCATTACTTTTTAATTTACAATAAAATACCTGAGTTACTTTTTTCAAATAAGTAACTCCAGTTACTTTGTTTACCATGTATTGAGTGACAGCTCTACTGTCCCCATGTTGAGAGGAATCAGGAGTGAGTGCAGAGGCGTTGTGTGCGCTGTGTGATGATACTGTAGTTCTAGACTAAATGAGAACATGCATTTACTCATCTCACTTACACAAAAACACATTCAGTATTCCTCAAAATGAATAAAAGCAGTGAAATGCAAACTTAGAATAAGAAGCAAACCTGTGATAATTAAATGTTAAATACCACAAATATCCTATAAGTATTAAATTTACTTAAATGATTTTAGCAAATGGCTGCAATATAACAAAGAGTGAAAAATTTAAGGGGGTCTGAATACTTTCCGTACCCACTGTATATATATCACACTATTTGCTTTACAGAAATAACACATGCTGCAATTAAATATATTTATTTGACATAATATTTACCAAATTATAACTAAATCATTTGAAAATGAATCAATATAAAATTATTTGAACGTCATGAAATAAGAAACCTGTGAAATATACAGATTTATACTTACACAGATAGCAACTTTTAATGCTATTATAGTATTTTTCACAAATTCGGAAACTGCTGGGAGCTCCTGTGCATCTGCGCTCAGCACTGTCAGAATAAAAGTCCCTTTTCCGATACTTATTGGCCAAATATCGGCCGATGACAAAACAAAAAATGATAGACTACTACTCAAGTCAAGTCACAATAACTATATTTCTAAAGCGCAATATGGATTGTTTACAAAGCAGCTTCACAGTAATAATAACAGTGTTAATGTTGCTAAATTAATCAATTATTAAACACATTGAATTTCAGCTGTAAAGTAACTTAACAGAAGACAATAGTGTCATCATTCAGATCGATGTTGGTTCAGTTCAGATCAATAACAGTGTCAAGTGTTATTAACAAGTCGATAGCAGTGTTGAGGGTAACGCAGAACGTAATCAGATTACTTTTTAAGTATCTAGTAAAGTAACACAATACTTTTAAATTTGCAACGAAACGGAGTTACTTTTTCAAATAAGTAACGTGAGTTACTTTGACTTTCCCATTTATTCACAGACATCTCTCTTGTCCCCGTGTTGTGAGAAATCGTGAATAAGTGCAGAGGCACTTCCTTTAGCCTGAGGCTTATTAATTTCACTTTTGGTGTGAAAGGGCCTTTCATTTGCCAAAAATAGAACTTGTGTGTTTTTGTTATTTAAATAGAATCAAGCAAGCCCAGCCCAGGTGACAAAAAGTAACGCTAAAGCAATGTAATGCACTACTTTAAAAGTAACATTCCCCAACACTGGTCGATAGTATTTTTGAATGTTAATGGTCTTTTAAGCCCCAATACAAATGACATTTGTTATAATTTACACATTTTATATTAAGTAGCTTCACGTTTTTTGACAGATACAGTTTTCAAGAAGCTTACCAATACTGTAAACCTTTTTTTAAAGCTTTCTTAGTTAATTAAATATTTAGTAATTTACATTTTACACTGGATTAGTGCGTGCAGTTGGTACAGTTATACTGTAAATCTATCTCTGAACAGGTCAGTAACGGTTGCAGATGAAGCTTCTCCGTCAGCGTTCTCCTGCTTTGCTCTCTGAAATCTTCCACAAACGCTTCCATCCCCCATTCCCAACTTATGCAATTATGTTAACATTATTGCACAGATCAAGTGGAGGGTCCCAAGATGTATTCAATAATTAGACACCCCCCCCCCCCCCTTGTATCTGGGTTATACGAATCAGTATGCAAATGTAGCAGATCTCTTTGGGTTTGGGGTAAATAAAGGTGTGAAAACGAATGTGATAAAGTCTGATCGCTCCTCTTCCTGTTTTCCCATTTGTTGTCACGACCAACTAAACAGCACTAATCAAACACATTTCCTGTGCGTTTCCAGATAACAGATTCATGGTTTTCCCACAACTAGAATGTGCAGCGCCTATCGTATTTTCTGCAGAAGGAAAGGCTGAGACTTCCTATTCTGGGATGCGTCCCTGTGGGATCATTACGGAGGATACGTCTTGAATTGCAGTGTTGGTTAGCGTATCGCGGCCGTCTGATTAGCACTCCATCAGGAGACTAACGGCTCTCATTCCCTCTCAAATATGCTGCTTGTCTCACGTAAACACACTTCTGACTATCGGCATAAGGTCTGGTCCACGTCGCGGATTATTCTGGCCTCAAAGTGCAGCAGAGAGGAAGAGGCCAGAATAAATTACGTTGAGAACTAGGCCTTGTGCTGATGTGTAAGGCGAACAACCACAGCTGAAATTAGCAGAAGACATTCAAAGGCTGATCACTATTTTTGCACCCTGATCACTGCACGATTTGGGGATTTTTTCTTTTTTTTTCCTGATAAAAATTGTGATTGTGATTTAAAATGCAATACAAATGTTGTGATTACATATGACTATAAAATATTAATAAAATACTATTAATAAATATTATTATTATTATTAAAATATTAAACAAATTACTATTATAATGTCCCATTGTAAAAAAAAATATTTATTTTATATTTAAGAAAAATAATAATATAATAAAATACATTTTAATTTAAAGTATAACTGTAAATTTACAGTAGTAATATTTATGGCTGCATGATTTGGGGAAAATCTAGCCGTGATAAAAATTGTGATTGTGATTTAGAACGCAATGAAATGTTGTGATTCTATTTCAATATGATTTAAAATACTGCTAAAAACATAAATATAATAATAATAATAATAATAATAATAATAAATAC
>NW_015506060.1:130225-136305 GCF_001515645.1 Sinocyclocheilus grahami | reverse complement strand
TACTATAAATTATTATTATTATTATTATTATTATTATTATTATTATTATTTTAAAAATACTATTATAATATGCCTCTGGATTGTATTTTAGTTTTATTTTAAAGTATAACTGTAAAATTACAATACTAATATTTATGACTTATTTAGGTCTTAATTAAAGTGCAGAAAATACCATGGTACTACAGCCAAAAATAACACATGGTACATTTGTACAGAGTAAACATTAAACGGAAAATCAAAAATACAAAACTTCCAAATGTTGCTATAGGTTTGATCGCAACATATAATCATTGCTGTTAATAGTGTTCACCGTCTGTTTGATTATATGACATTAACTAACTGCTTGATTTTTACTGTACATTTCTGCCATATGGACATTCACATAGTCGCCCCTGATAAGCTATTAATAAAAATAATGTAGAAATTGTAATTTTCTGTAAAGCTGCTTTGCAACGATTTGCATTACAAATAAACTTGCAAAAATGAAAAAAATTGCAACAAAATGCAAATTCAATGCAAATGTAGTTCAAATTTACTATCGAAAGCATGTCTAGCTCATATCATATAAAGATTGTATTTGTAAACAAGAGGCGACGCTTAGAAATGATGCAATATGGAGGACGAGCGTGCAATCGCTTCAGTCCGCTCAGAACAGATCTACTCAGAAATCCTGTAAAAGTTATATTCTTAAAATAAAAAGTCTCGGGATTGGAGAAGACAAATAAAGTTGTGTTGTTTTTTTTCCTTCTCAACATTTATCTGCTTTAATTTCTTTGATGGTTTTTCAGGACCGGTGCCAGGCCATGGTTTGGGGAGAGACTCGGGTCAAGTAAGTAAATTACAGTAAAATGGAAGGTCTTCCTCATCAAAATCTAACCTGATTTTTACAGGCTTACTGTCAGCCTGGATTACTGCACAGAAGAAAGAGATGGAGCTTTCATACACGTTTACACCTGTGCTGAAAATGGCCAGCAGAGCGGGCTCAGGAAGAGGCGGACGGAGGTGTTCGGGTTGGTCACGCCGGTCAGGAACCATCATGTGATCAGCGATGGCGTTCATTTAGACCGGCTCTGACTGATGCAGCTATCAGCCTGTGCTGGTTTGGAAAAAGCACTGAAAACAGCAGACTGACCAGCTTAGAGAGTCAAAATAAAGACGATTATGAGTTTACAGCAAAAGTGAAAGACTGATTTCTGATGATTGAACATGTTTAGTGAAACCAAACTATAAAATAATAAAAAAAAATATAAAAAGTGTGCACCCAGCTAACAGGGAATGTTCTCGGAACGTTCTGGCAAGGTTCTCTCAAAGTTATGGATAAACAATCTTCCAGTAATGTTAATATAGCGTTTGTCAAGTCATCTGGTCTTTAGTAATGTTCTCATAATGTCAGCATAAAAACATTATTTATACATTGCTCATGGAATATTTTTCTGAAACTTTTTTCAACAAGTTTCAGATGGGTTAGACAACATGCAAAAGTAATGTTTGCAAAATGATAAAATGGTTTGTTAATGCTTGTATAGCCAAGAAGAAAATAATAAAAAAAACGTTTTAAACATTCAAAAAGCTGGATATTTTCATAACTAAATGAGAATGTTAGCACAGCATTCTTGGAAGATATTTTTGTGAGCTGGGCACATCCATTTTTAATGTTTGGACAGACACTGATGTGAATAATATCAATTTAATATTATTAATAATATACGTATATTAATATAAATTAATATCAGCTTCAGCTGCATCAGTTTCTACACTGTAAAGCCCAAGACGTATTTACCACTTCAGACGTGGTTTACAAATCCTCTTTCGGTCTAGAATTGGAACTGGACTGTCATGAGAGCAGTAAATAATTATGAATGAACAATAACATGAACCTAAGAATTCCATGAATTCGATATTTGTAATATGAATACTACTTTGCAAACATTTGTAAGTCACTTTTGTAAGCTTCAGAAGCTGCCCAAGTTACTAGCACTATCATTTATGAAATAATAAACACCTGGCCCATACAGCGAAAAAAATAAATAAAAAATTATATATATATTTTTGGCCTTTTTTGTATATTTTGAACTTAATACATATTAAATACATATTTTTTTGCCTATGGGTTTTTTTTTTTTTCAAAAAAAGAAATGAAGGATTTCAATATCAAATGTAGAATTTGATAATGAAATATATAAACATTTATTATTGATTTGCTTGTTTACATGTCAGGTACAATTGGGGTAATGGGCAAAGATCTAGATGGTTTATATTTGTCAGCTGTTTATGACCTCACGCTGAAAAACTTAAGCATGTTAATGTGTTTACATAACTACATGCATTGTTGACTCATTAAGCAACGTTGGGTTATTCATGTAAACAGACTCAGTGTTTATTCAAACAAAAGAAAAAGAGTGTGATTTATGAAATGACAAACACTTGCCTGCTTCCAACAAAGAAATGAAAGGTTAGACATTAAACACCTGAAGGCAATACTGGACTATCTAAACATTTATTACTGCTCTGCTTAGACGTGTTACATTTGTCATAATTGTTTTATCACTACACTCTTAAAAATAAAGGTGCTTCAAAAGGTTCTTCAAGCGATGCCATAGAAGAACCATTTTTGGTTCCACAAAGAGCCATTCAGTCAAAGGTTCTTTAAAGAAGCATCTCTTTCTTACCTTTTTGTAATCTGAAGAACCTTCTTTCGCCACAAAGAAGCTTTTGTGAAACAGAAAGGTTCTTCAAATGTTAAAGGTTCTTTATGGAACCATTTAGACAAAAAGGTTCTTCTATGGCATCGTGAAGCACCTTTATTTTTAAGAGTGTATATGGACTAAAATAGCTGCAGTTCACGTGTTCAGCGATGTAAGATTGTAAGGAAATTTGGTTCTGATTTCATGAAATGATCATTAGCGATTACTCACGGTTCCATCAACTCAGTATTAGTATGTTTGACATACTTTTTAGTTCTTTATTGCCATTTTAACCAAATGCTATACAATATTTATTAATAAATTTTTTCTGAACACATTCAGAAACCCTCAACCTCGCCCTGTTATTTACTTTCTTAATCCCGTCTGATCCTCATCTCTCGTGCCTCTTTTTGTGTCTTCAGTCAAAAGCTCATCTTCTGCCCTATTCTTCATGATCTCAACCTGTCCTCTCTCTTCTACTTGTCTCTTTCTGCCTAAAATCCTCCCTCGCTCATCCAGAGCCGTGCGTCTGCTTATTATGCCATTAGTCGTCCCACTCCTGCACAAGACAAAACCAGTCCCTCTTCAATCTAAAGAAAGTCCTGGGTTTCTTCCCCTCCTTCCTGAAATTACCCGGCGACGCGTGCCTGCGTTTCTAATTGCGCCGGCCGTCCCCGGAGACGAGCCCCTCCCCCCGGCCTAATGAAAAGCCTCGGCCTTAATTACTCCTGCTGAACGCTGATTGTTATTGACAAAACTCCTGTGGCTCGGACAAACGGCTCTAGATTAGCTCCATTACAGGCAGCGCTCCAAGAGGAAGAACGCAGCGATAGAGGGGGAAATCGCCATCTGACAATACAAAGTGAGGAGGGGGACACGTCGTGTAACTCTCCTCCTCTTAATTGTCCGACCCGTCGTTCTACTCAAAGCGCTCATTTGTTCGAGTGTCTCGTCGTGGACACTTTTGTGCATCTGTCAGTGTTTAAAGCCGAACTCTAAATATGTGTTTGAGGGATGTGTCTGTTTCGCCCAACAGTGGGGATTTTTGGACAACTGCGATTGTTTGCCTTCTCAAAGGTACATAGACTGTTTAAAGCCGATACAACGCAGCCAATATCAGAGAATGTGTGTTTAAACCCCTGACGGTCCTGAGAGCTTCTGGACTTTGAGAGTGGAGTCATGTTTGTCTTCGCAGTGATTCATAATTCATGCCGTAATGAACAAATACAGTAGGGATTTAACCCTGTAAAACCTGACATGCAATATAATAGTGAGTCAATGGAACAGAGCTTTTAGACAAAATATTTAAAACCAAAAAGTCTGCATATGTGTTTTTTTTAAATATCACATTTGATCCGTTTATGGCTCTTATAGTCTGATACAGTGAGAATATGGAGGGGAAAAAAAAGCTCAGTTGTATTCAGAGACTCAAACTGAGCAAAAATATGCAATTTAGTAAAGTAAGATGAAATTCTGATAATGATAATAGTGGGATCTTTATAACAGTTCAGCAGATACTGACAAAGTAATATAAACATGGAGCACATTGAGTGTGAAACAGGTTTAACAGCAAAGTTTTGATCGTGTTGATCATTTAGCAATTTGCTTTAAAGAGTTAACAACTAATCACTAGAACTCAACAATAATATTCTTATCTGTAAATGTTATATTTTATGTGAGTATTTCCATTTTGTAGAACAGTGTGTCCTATACATGAGTTAAACCTCAGAAACCTCATTAATTTGTTCACACGTTTACGCATGTGTGCCATTGGGAAATGTGGGTTTTTATGCAATTAATCGATTAATGAATGAAGAAATTGCATGAAGAAATCAAGAAATAAAGTAACACTCTTAATGAGTGAGGTCCCTACTTGCATGTTGCTAAAGGTTTATGAAAGCAGAGCAGTGTGACTGGTGTCGGTCAGACTCTCTCTCTCTCTGAGCCGTCACACACACACACACACACACACACACACCCTGTGATTAGTATCTGGTTCAGAACACACTGCTCCTCTTGTCTGTGCCAATCCAATCTGACAGTGTGATGCTGCATGTCTGTTCTGACCTGAACATCACGCACCACAGACATCTCTGCATTACAGCGCTCAGCTTAAAACACTCACAGCACTCCACAGAAAACACCGGATCTGTCCACAGAACCGAATAACCGGTCAGTCACAGATCATCCAATCCATATTCAAAAATTACATAGTTAGCTTATGCTTATAATAATTGCATGCATGCTTGAACATATACCGTATGTGAGCCTTTAACATAAATAATTGCTTTATGTTATTTTTGATTGTTTAAAGTTTGACTTATATAATAGTCAAACACTACATTACGTATATTAAGAAACTGAACAGAGTCAGCGCACACAAAACTGGAAAGCACTTTCTCAGTATCACAAGCTCAAATCTGATTGGCTGATTTTACAACTTCAGGGTATCAGTACGTCAATCGATTAAGCTTTAACAGCATTAATTAACCACATGGTTTTCTGTATATTTATTTAGAATTGCCAATTCCTTTGTATTGCAGAAGTGTTGTGAGTCTCCAGTTTCGTTACTGAATGAATGAGTCAATGATTCAATGATTCACTCATAAAGACAAGTCACTTGTTCCCTTGATTAAGCTTTAACAGCATTAATTAACCACATGGTTTTCTGTATATTTATTTAGAATTGCCAATTCCTTTGTATTGCAGAAGTGTTGTGAGTCTCCAGTTTCGTTACTGAATGAAAGTCATTGAGTCAATGATTCAATGATTCACTCATAAAGACAAGTCACTTGTTCCCTTTCATGGGAACTTCGAACTGCATCCTCTAGGGGTCGCTATGGGGAACGCCTCGTCGTGACCCGTTTCTGAAGCATACATTGAAAAAACACCAACAACATGGTGACAGCCATGACGTCACTACCGTTGCGACTATAGTATAAATAGGCACCGGGAGAACACATCATCCTCTTCTTCGTCTTCATTGACTGTTTTGTTTGAAGCATGCATTTCTGTGGTAAGAGCGATCTCGATTCATATCATTATGGTGAGCACTAGCAAAGCGTTTAGAGGATGTGTGCATCCGTGTCGTCTTTATTTGACATCTGCCGACACACACAATCTATGCGTTGTTTGTTTGGGCGAAGAGCACGCACGCGATGTCCTCGAGGGGCAATCGACGTGCACTGCGAGCCTTTTCCAATGAAAAATCTCAGCTCTCGTTTGTCTCTCTTTTCGAGGAAAGAGGGGCAGCCATCTGCTTCCTGCAGTTCAGGACCCACCGCTGCTGAGGCACGGAGGAGAATGAGCTTGTGGGGATCGCAGGTGGATCTGGCCGATGAGTTTAAAGAGGGGTTTTCCCTCTCACGATAGTCGGCTGTGGACGAGAGTGAGCCG
>NW_015506060.1:125142-128351 GCF_001515645.1 Sinocyclocheilus grahami | reverse complement strand
GAAAGTTATAAAGTTATTTCCTTTAACCAGGAAATTAACGTTCTTAGAATTGACAAGACGGTTGACCCTGAGTGGTCAGCTACAGTGGAAATGTGAGCCAAAATCATCACAATTAAAAAAAACAAAGACTTAAACTACTTCAGTCTGTGTGCACTGAATTTGTTTAATACACGAGTTTCACAATTTGAGTTGAATTACTGAAATAAATTAACTTTTCCACGGCATTCTAATTTATTGAGATGCACCTGTATATGCATATGTATATGTGTATTAAATGTGCTGGTGGTTGTGTGTATAATCCATCTGCTAGCTTTCTTTGCAGTGTTTTCCGGGACCTGTGTGTTTCTGTCCTTTTCTAGGGTAGGTCCTCGATGAGCACCCCCTCTGTTGGATTCAGAAACTGGGTGCTCGACTTGCAGTGTTTACTTCACTCGTCGATATGATGTCCAGCCGGTAGGATAGCCTGATTTCAGCTTCATGCTTCCTGGATCACGCGGCCAGATCACAGGCTTCTGCGGGAGCCTTCTTGATCATCAGGCCCCCGCCACAGCACTGCAAAATTTCCTGGACATCCGGGCTGGGCTTATGCTTTCAGGCTGCCCTGTCTGGTATACTGTATCTAGGTCGCCCTGAGGGGCCTCCTAGTCACCAGGATATTCCCTCTTGCTGAGGCATCGAGCGGGAAGTATAGGTGGCATTTGCAAGAACCTTATTGTGTATGCTGTCTCAGGCAGTGCTCCCCTCGCCTTAGAGGATTGTATTTGAGCTTGCCTCTCCCGTTTTGCTCAGTACTTCCGGGTATCTGTGAACAAATACTTGGAAAACTCCATACTATGGTAAGTGCGCACGTTAAGCTTTGCGCACATTCTAAAATCCACACAGTGGTAAGTGTGCACGTTATGCTTTGCCCACTTTTCTGAAATCCTGTATGGTAAGGGTTACGCGTTATTAGCCTTGTTCCCTTTCTCTGAGTTGGTTTAGACCCCGGTTTCTTGGGCTCCACTCAACTAGTGTTCTCTGTCGACACACTTTGGAAGCATCACTCCCCTCACCATTGAGGGTTATTGTGAGCATGGTGCTTACTTTCGAGCGTTTGAATTCTCTCCCTTCTGAGGAGTGGGATTCCTCGCTCCGTGGGCTGTTCTCATGGTAGTGTTTAGCAGTGCTCCCCTTTATCAAAGGGTTACCTATGAGCACGCTACTCCTTTTTGAATTCGGAGTTCTCCTCTCACGTGAGAGTTGAGTTTTCTGTTTTCCCAGAGCACCTGGAACCAGCAGCATCAGTCGAACTAGGTCCTTCCTCTGCCTCTCTGATGCGCTGAGTTTTCTGGCTAGCTTGCAGTACGCTTACCTTAAAGGGATCTATTCCTGATTCCAAGCCTTGAGCTCTACCCCGGGCCCAGGAGTTCTGGCCCTAACAGGTACGTTTTTGGGGTATGTAGCCTAGGCCTTTGGTCGTAGGGAATAATGTCACTGACAGCCGTCTAACGTCCCAGGGGCAACTCCCATGGCTATGGTAGAGTTGGTACTTAGTGCTCACCATGGTTCTGGCATGCACTCCCCTCAGCATGGTGGCATGGGTATACCGTTCCCCATAGCAACCCCTAGAGGACGCAGTTCGAAGTTCCCTTGAAAGGGAACATCTCAGGTTACGTATGTAACCATGGTTCCTTGAGTAGGGAACGAGACACTGCGTCCTCTAGGTTTCTTGCCATGCTGCGGACGCAAGCTTCAGACGAAGAAGTGGATGATGTGTTCTCCCGGCGCCTATTTATACTATAGTCGCACCGGTAGTGACGTCATGGCTGTCGCCGGCCAACGTGTTGATGGTGTTTTTTCAAATGTATGCTTCAGACACGGGTCATGACGAGGCGTTCCCCATAGCGACCCCTAGAGGACGCAATGCCTCGTTCCCTACTCAGAGAACCATGGTTACATACGTAACCGGAGACGTTTTGTTTCTGAATGAATCAGCCATTTGAACAAATCAGTTGAATGATTGATTCAACGACTCACTCATTAAGACAATGACTTGCTGCCACCTACTGGCTTTTAGTTTCATATTTAGAGTACCATTTCATTAAAAATAATAAAAAATATTAATGTTTCTATGTTGAATCAAAATAGTTCTTTCTAAAGCATTTTTTTTTGTAATGTCTATTCAATGCCTTTCTCATGTAACAGAATAATGACTTTAAATTATCTTTTGGGGGATTTGTTTTAGCCAAACTTTTATTTCAGCATCATTACTCCAGTCTTCAGTGTCACATGATCTTCAGAAATCAGTATAATATGCTCTACCATTCAAAAGTTTGGAGTAAGTAAGATTTAATAAAACAATTAAAAAATACTTTTATTCATCAAGGATGCATTAAATTGATCAAACGTGTCAGTAAAGACATTTATAATGTCACAAAAGATTCCTATTTCAAATAAATGCTGTTCTTTTCTTTCTATTCATCTGTGAATCCTGAAAAATAAAACGTATCACATTTTCCACAAAAATATTGAGCAGCACAACTGTTTTCAACATTGATAATAATCAGAAATGTTTCTTGAGCAGCAGATCAGCATATTATACTGATTTCTGAAGATCATGTGACACTGAAGACTGGAGGAATGATGCTGAAAATACAGCTGCGCATCACAGAAATACATTACAGTCTAACAGATATTCACATAGAAAACAGCTGTTTTACATTGCAATGATATTTCATAATATTATGGTTTTTACTGTATTTTTGGATCAAATACATGCAGCCTTGGTTAGTTAATGCCAAACATTTGACCTGTAGTGTGTACAAAGCAGCACATGCATATGAAATACCTTGTATTGTTCTCTTGAAGAAGGCCTTGCAGGCTTCACAGGAGGCCACGCCGTAGTGATACCCCGACGCGATGTCTCCGCACACCAGGCACAGGCGTTTTGGGATGGAGTTGAGCATGTATTCGCACTTGATGGAGCCGGGGTCCTCCAGTAATGTGCTGGAACAGTCCTCGTAGCGTTTGCGGCAGGCACTCCCCGCCGCGCTCAGCGGCCCACCTGCCGTGAACATGGGCGGAGAGTCCAGGCCGTTGGAGTGGCTGTTGATGGTGCTGCCGTAGCCGCCGCTGGCGTCCGAATGCGCGCCGGGACTAGGGTGGCTGGCCGTGTCCACCAGAGAGGACGGACTGGAGGGCTCGGTCTTGATGTAGGAGCCACAGCTGGA
>NW_015506060.1:120952-121306 GCF_001515645.1 Sinocyclocheilus grahami | reverse complement strand
TGGCCGCCGCTGGCGTCCGAATGCGCGCCGGGACTAGGGTGGCTGGCCGTGTCCACCAGAGAGGACGGACTGGAGGGCTCGGTCTTGATGTAGGAGCCACAGCTGGAAGTCATGTGCCGCTCCTCAGCAGCCATCCTGTTCAGCAGCCTGAAACACACACAGCGGCGTGAGACGCAGGACGCAAATTTGACCCTGGAGCACAAAAGCAGTCTTAAGTCGCTGGGGGATATTTGTAGCAATAGCCAAAAATACATTGTATGGGTCACAATTATTGATTTTTCTTTTATGCCAAAAATCATTAGGATATTAAGTAAAGATCATGTTCCATGAAAATATTTTGTAAATTTCCTACCA
>NW_015506060.1:106551-120867 GCF_001515645.1 Sinocyclocheilus grahami | reverse complement strand
TTGCACCCTCAGATTCCTGATTTTCATAGTTGTATCTCGGCCAAATATTGTCCGATCCTAACAAACCATACATCAATGGAAAGCTTATGTATTCAGCTTTCAGATGATGTATACATCTCAATTTCAGAAAAATTGACCCTTATTACGTTTTTGGTTTTGTGGTCCAGGATCACAAATGCCTAAGTGCTGTTGGTGCCAATAAAGCTGCATTTAATATAAGATCAAAAGTACAATTAGGTGCAGTAAACGTGTTGCTCTACAGCACATTTCAGTGAAACTACCACACTCTTCCAACAAAATCCACACTGCAACCCAATTTACACAGCTCACGTGTAAGAATAGGGCTGAACAATAACAGTTAAACTGATTATTGGGATTATATTGTTAAAAAATTATAATGGCAATTATTAATTACGATTGTTGTCATTTGAGAAATGTATTTTTATATTGTTGCAATCACATAAGCAAACAAATCATGAGAACATCAACATAACATCTAAATGAGCTGGTTTTACTCAAGTCAAAAATAATATTATAAAACGGATAGTCCTTGATTCTGATTGGCTGAGCCGCGCTCGGCAACCACTTTGTAGCAACCACAACTGTTTCTGAGGCGCTACATTGTTTGGTGGAAGAATACTGTGTTTATTAATATCATTACACTTTATTTGCTCTGTTTTATTTTGTGAAACCTTACTACGTATATAACCGTTTTATAAAAGCAGTAACCCCCGTGAAGCTGTGGTTTACAGTGAATTTATAACAGCTAAGTGGGTTTTACTCTGCTTCACGTCGTACCTAACAACGCCCCTTAGCTGTTATAAATTCACTGTAAACCACAGCTTCTTGGGGCTAATTGCTTTATTTAACATCACTGATACCTTATACGTCAATTTATACATACAGTATAAAAAAAATGTTATGGGTTAAACAGGTAGAAATACTTCTTTAACCCTAATAGCTCTTCAGAAAAAAAAAAAAAGTTATAAAACACATTTTTATAAAAAAATAAATAAAAGTTTTAGTAAGGGAACGAAACTTTGCAAATTATGTACGACCCTCATAATACACACAATCATTTATTTATGTATTTGTTTGTTTGTTTCGAGGTCCAAAAGAGAGGTATACTTATTTAAACACAAATGCTACAGGTTTCATGTTCGGGTCATTTTGGACTCAGTATGCATGAAGTACCAACAGCTGTCAAAAATACTGTTTGTAAAATTATCTATACATTTATATTAATGAAATAAATGAATTCCGACAGTTTTTAATTAATAAAAAAGGGGTAAATGCAGTAATAACATGGTAATAACACAGTAACATTTAAAACTTATAGTAACTTATAGTATGGTTTTATTTGAAAAATATAAAATTATGACTGTTTTATAAAATGGCGATTCTTCAGACTGCAAAAACAGTCTATTTTGATTATATATGATAAATATAATACAGATACAGCTTTCATTTGAAAACCTGTAAAACCACAAAAAAAAGATAAAACCGTGAAATTCCTAATACTAATTCCACAATGTTTCGTTTTTTAAAAAACGACAACAATAAACATTGTATCGTGGCACAGAGGTTACAGAAACGCATTTACTCAGCAACCACAATCACAAACAATATAGTCAAGATCCATGTGCAGATTTACTACAGTTCATCGCTGTAGATTTAAGAGAAAAGCTCTGATTGGTGGATTTAAACTCTTGACATCTGGCAACCCCAGGCATTACAGCTATAGTGGAGGCTTGTTACCAGTGCAAGATAACAGCAATGCCAAATCAAACAATGTTTTCAGGATAAATAGCTAGTACAATATCACGGGCAATTATGCTTAATGCGAGATAAGCAGAAATAATGATTGCAATTAAAACATGATTCACTCTGCAGCCCTAAATAATGTTGTAATTTGAATATGGTCCTTTAAAATAACTATGAAGACAGACGTCACTCACACTTTTGCGACATCTGAATATTTACCTTCATGTTTATAGATGTTATGATTGTCATAGCAAATCAAAATGTTGTCCAATATTGTCGCAAACGGCATAACAATAATGCAGAAATCTGCTGAAAATTATTTGAGGCTGCAAGAATCAGAAGAAAGTTCAGCAACGCTTTATGTATAATGCATTATATAGGTATTCATAATGTACTCTGTAATGCATGATATCTTTCCATAAATAATTGTAACCCAAGTTAAAACACTTTACAATATTTGCAGATTCTGTGTTATATCTGAAAGTAGTTGTTTTTCGTGTGAATGCATTACAGATTATACTTACTAAAGGTGTGACAAAGAATAGATGAGCATTATAATGTATTATAACTGTGGTTAGAATTATTCACGTGAACATACAACATGCATTACGTGTCATAATTAATGCATTACAATACTTTTACAATGCATTATATGTGAAAGCTTGTGTTACAGCAAGATTCTGGTGGAATGAATAATTCCAAGCAAAGAAATCATCTTCTGAATGCTTCACATTTACAGGCACCACTGGTCACAAGCATGCACCGAATTGAAGACAAGCAGCTGAAATAGACAGAACGTGATTTATTTGACTCCAGCCTATAAATAATTAACGTTGCAGAGTGTCGCAGGGGTCATGATGGGGTTACACTCAGCTTTTTTAGCTGTGGAGTCCAGGGCCAGGAGTCCGATGGATTTGATAGCATTAATAAACCTGAGCTTTCCTTGATCGCACACAAATCATGTGGTCAGGCCAAACCTCTGACGGACGGCAGCCCTGCATGTCAGTCTCACCACTGTGCTGCCAACCAGCGTTATTTTACTATCCTTAAGATATAACTAGTGTTTGTGTTAATATTTAAATTGTATAATATAATATAATATCTATACATTCAATATAATTTATAACTTAATATTAATATAATAAAATATTAATATATTTATTTTAGTTTTAGGAATTTTGTTGTTTTTGTTATTTTTATTATCTTTTTATTTTATTAGATTGTATTTATTATTATTTTAGTTTTAATAATACATATTTTAGTATCTCAAGTTAAACTACATGAAAATGAGAAAGGTTGGTTTTAGTTTAACATGCATACACACATATACAGTATATATATATTATTATTATTATTTTTATTTTTTTTATTGAAGTTAAAATTAAAATTCGAACTCAACACTGTAAGTGAGCAGCGTGACTTGGCGAAACTGCTTTAGATGAAAGAGCAGCGAGAGCGCAGGCCTCCTTTAGACAGTCTGTTTCTCTGACTGATTTAATTGTAAGTGCGGGTGATGCTGGGTTCAAGGCCGGGGGGCGAAGGTCAACCTTATTTTCTCGCCCTGGTTTCCCGTGCCCATGGAGATGGGGTCAGCGTGTCAAATTAAATCTCATTGCAGCGTTTCACTGCCTCTTGTGTCATGTATATTCAACGCTGCGGCAGGTGCCACCACCTCTGGAAATTCATAGAAAGGTTAACAGCTAAAATAAATAATAAAAAATAGCTCCTTGTTAAAACACTGACCTTGTGGAAAAAAGGCCTGTGCCAGAGAGCGTGTGATGGCTGTGTCCCGAACGCTGCACAGAGACTCGCCGGATATCAGCGGAGGCTCGCCGAGCGCTACATAAAACACCTTCAGTGAGTAAATAAAGCTCGCTAGTCAGCGACTTGATGAAGAACCGCAGCTGAAGTCTGAGAATGATCTGACTGATGCAAGTAACACGCTTACTCAGCTCAGAATTACTAAAGAAATGAACGATCAGTTGTTTATCTAGGATTTGTTTTTGGTGGAGGTATGTGGAATATTTATCGCAAAACAAAGCATCTTCCTGGTTTTCGCATTTTTTAATTGACAGCATACAACTAAAATAACTGATGAAAGTGGTGACGCATCAAGTACAACTAAAATGTTTAGCATTATTTTCAGTTGCAACAGAAATGTGTGTAACTCTCTCAAAATACATATAGGGCCTAAAAAAAATAAATATGCATAAAATAGTATTTATTTACATATTTTTTTATAAACATTAAGCAGTTTTTCAGACAAAATGCATAATTTTGGCTTGGAAGAAAAGCTTAATGTTCCTATTGTTTTGAAATATTTATTAAATAATATTATCATACAATATATTTCATGTATATTAAATTATATGATATATTATGTCATTTATTTATTTATTAAAAACAAATGAATTCTGTATTTATTTAAAACATTGTTTTATTTCCTTTCTGATTTAATAATTCACATATCACAAGGTGGAAAGTACTAATATTCAATGTTATCTCTCAATAGACATGACCTCATAATAATTCTATAAGAATGAGTTTTAAAAGACTTAAAATAGTGTAGCGTGTCACACTACACTAGAACATCTTTCAATTTTTTTATTTTTATTTTGGGCAACATAAAATCACAGTCCGATGAAAGTGGTGATGCATCAAGTACAGCTCAAATGTTTAGTATTATTTTCTGTTGCAACAGAGATGTGTGTACCTCTCTCAAAATACATAATTGTGCATAAAAATATGCATAAAATAAATATTCTGTATATATTTATTCATATACGTTTTTATAAACATTAAGCTATTTTTCCTACAACATCAAAATACATAATTTTGCGGTGAGAGAAAAGCTTAATGTAATTCATGACAACCCCCATCTCATGTTTTCCCTTGCATTATAAAGTCATCTCTGTGGTTGAGGCCAGTGAAAGAGCAAGTAACGATCTCAACAACTAGTCTGACCGTCCAGCAGAAAAACTCCTCACTGAATGAATGAGACGCTGAGAGTGGAGAAAAAAGAGAAGGAGTGAAGAAAACAACAAGGTGAGAGGAGACAGATGGATATTGGGTGACGGTGCCCGGTTACTGCAGGAGGAGAGACCGGCCCGGCCCAATTAAACTCCTGGGCCAAGGATTAAATTTAGTCCGTCTGCCTCGCATCGCCTCTGCAGCCTTTATCAAACTAGCTCAGCCGCGACAACA
Source organism: Sinocyclocheilus grahami (assembly GCF_001515645.1). Lineage (NCBI taxonomy): Eukaryota > Metazoa > Chordata > Actinopteri > Cypriniformes > Cyprinidae > Sinocyclocheilus > Sinocyclocheilus grahami. Next base: position 115,899 of record NW_015506060.1, on the reverse strand, counting down.
CCGCCAGCCTATAGCACGCGACGTCCCGCTGCAGGCCCAGAAACAGATCACATCTATCGATCCCCGGATGTGGGGGAGGAGAGACGCGCGCATCAGGTCTCTAACTAGCGCTCTCATGCTGTAGGAAACATCACACAGAACTGGCAGCCATTGGCCTGTTAGCCCTAGCAAACCCAATTCATGCTCAAAAATGACAGCTTGCTCAAATCAAAGTGAAATCAATGGAAAAACACCAAACTCCAGACTGGCCTCCCAATAACTTCAAGTAAATGTACACAGTGTTGGACAGTCACTAAGTAACAACACTCAACTGCATTGCTTTAGTAACAAGACACTTTTCAGACGAGCAGCAGCAAAGTGCGATAAAACACAACATCTCTGTTTTTTGTCACACTTTATAGACGTAAACTTGTCTTAACTGCATCATTTTAATGAATCGGTTTCATATTTCAATGAACTGCCTCAAAAATAAAAACAATTATTTATGAATGCATTTATTTTCTGTATACGTCTTTAGTTAAAAGCTGCTGTTCATCGTTACATTTCTGACTTAGTCAAATTTGTCACAGTATGTGTGTGTACTATAATAAATCAGGAAGAAAAAGGAAAAAACAAATGCTTATATAATTTAATTTTAATTTAACATAACAATAACATAGCAGAGTAAAATATGATAATAGAACAAAAAGAAAGGGTTTCTTTCCCCGGAATTAATAAATACATTCATTACATAATATATCATATAAAGTAATGTAAACAAACAAACAAAGAAATAAATAAATAAAAATAATCTCTCCCCAAAATAAAGGAAAAACAACATCAGGAAAAAAATATCTTAATGTTTACAAAAATGTATAAATAAATACAGAATATATTTAATGGATATTTAGTTTTCTAATATACAATATTTAAGCCAGTTTACCCCATATTTCCCCAAAGTGATGAGTTACACAAACATCTATTGCAACAGAAAAGAGAAGCTATTAAGTATTTCAGTGTGTGTGTGTGTGTGTGTGTAAATCTGATGATTATATATTTAAAAATATAGTGTCCAGTCGAATAGCTCTAATGTACTTTTTTGAGTGGTTTGTAGCTTCCCAAGTGATGCGGATTCAAAATAATGTGCACATATACTGTGTAATAAAGGAGTGCAAGTCAGGCAGTGTGACGAGTGCGGCGGTGAAAGAGTTAAGATGTAAAAGTGTGTGAGCCCAACGGTAAAGCTCCCTCTTGAATTGAACAGTTCATCATGTGAAAAAGTAGTTCATTCCTCGCGTGGAGCACACTTGGGAAGGTTTTTTTAAAATCGTTCCCCTTTTTTCCCTCTTTACACTAGAAATAATGCATATCCCTCATTTTTCTGCTAAATAATTAGCTGCCAAATCAAACAGGCTCCTAATGTAAGACACCGAGCCAGATGAGTATATGATTCATGTCGTCTGAACAAGACGTCTTATACTGTGTGTGTACGGCTTGACACATTTATTTGCACAAACACCCTCACGTATAAAGATAAACCATGAACGTCTATTTTCATACCGTCTTCAAGCCTGCAATTACATAATGCCGTAACAATCCTAAAGCATGAGACAGAAACATCAGATGACGTGAGTCCTGCATTATGAGATGCGTACGCCACTGAACGAGTCCATCAGCGTTACAGTAACGTGTGTGAATTACAGCTGACGCAATGCACGAAATCACACGCTCATCTTCAACACAAATCTCCAACACACCAACATATGCATGCATCTTCCCTCGTAAGCAACTCAGAAAATCGGATATTTAAATAAGATTCTCAACCTTTCCTAAATTAACTTGGGAGAAATTACATTAAGCTAACAAAATTAATAATATTATGATTATATTAGAAATTCTATAGCAGTTTCTGCACGTGTTCTGTAGAGAGGCTGGGTGATAAAGTTTATATGTATATACATTTTCACTTATATGAACTTATACACCAATGCATAATAATGTGCAAGAATAGCCACTTTTATTTTTAACTTGACATGCTGACACTTCAGTGACCAAACTGAATCAACTGATTCATTTAGATGGACAGTTCAATGCACTTTTACTTATTTAACCTTGCTACAAAAGAGAGTTAGCCACATAACTAGTTCAAATAACCTCTGTTTGGCTGCGATCTCACATTTTTGAGGTAGACGTGTTTGAGTAAATGTCAGTTACACTCAAATCAAATTACACTTATGTCATACTCTAATACAGAGAAGTTAATACCAAAAGTGTTAAACTAATAGCTCGTTCCTTTTCGAAACAGTGTCATTATTAGACTCCTCCCTGTAAACCAGTGCTACCGTACTTTAATGAACTGCATTTGTTCACAGCTTTGCACCAAATCCAACAGAATCAGCACCAAAGCAGCTGTACAAGGAATTTTTACAAGGCATGTGACAATGCGATACGTGCGACGTATTCGTAATGAGACTCATTTATAAATCTGTTGTCAACGAGACGAAGCATTGAAGTCTTCCTGCGCGTTTCCGCCAAAATAAAAGTTGAGAAAAAGCAAGAACTCTATCAACATTCATAAATGTTAGTATTGTAATTTTACTGTTAATAAAATAAAAAGTAAGACAATAATAATGATACTAATTACAACAGCTCTGTTAATACATTTATTATAACATACACATATATAGCATTCAAATTAGGATCTGTAATATTTTCTAATGTTTTAAAAGAAGTCTCTTTTGCTCAGCAAGGCTGCGTTTAATTGTACAGTAAAAATGCATGCCTGATTCAAGAAGGGGGTCTGATGGCCAAAAAATATTATTTTACCAACTTATTAATTTTAAGTTAAATTGTGTTGGTATAGTGTCTGCTAGAATGTTAAAAATGTTCAGTGTTAAATATTTTTCAATTGTTGTTTTGTAATTGATTTGTTCTTTGAAAAGCAAGACAAAACAGTAAAAAGAACATTTTGGCTATTTAATTTATGCAATGGTGAAAACAAAATTGGTAAAATACATGGGGGAAAAAACTCGAAAAACCGTGTTCGGTATTCGGCCCAGTGTTTCATTTTATTCGGTTTTGGCCAAGAATTTTCATTTCGGTGCATCGCTACAAATAAAGATTTCCATGTCATCTGACTGCAGCTCACCTTCATGAACGCAGCAGATTTCCATTGTAATGTCCTCTGACGATCTGAGAGCGTTCACAGGTCAACACGAGAGCAGACGCTGAATAACAGACTCTGATTCACATGACGCAGATATCATCACCTGCACACCGAATTAAAGTAGATGATGAAAAGTACATGAATACAGAAACACGCGAAACGGTATGCAGTTAGAATCGCAAAATAAATGATCTTATCAACTTTGTATCTCCTTGTTTTGTCGTGTGTACAGTGAACAGTATTTTGAGACCAGCTGGTAATATTAGACAGATGTCAACATGCAACGGTTGAGTGACGGAAGCATGCTCTAAAACACTTGTGTGTTAACAATAGACTTACTATTTAACTCTCACTATTTCTATCTTGCTGAGTGCAGTCAAGCACTGTAAATGTGAATATGTAAACACTGACACTTGGATTGACAAACAACTAGCAACACATCAGAATAACACCATTTAAGATAGCACTACTACTTTAAAGGTGAATTGTGCCTTTCTGCAGCAAAACTGAATTGCCAGTCAAACAGTAAGCCCCGCCCCCAAACTCACGTCATTGGTTGAATAAGAAGTTGACATGTCGGGCTTCTCAAACAAACAGATCATTCGCAATGTCTCACTCTTCAGGTGAAACTATTTGAACATAAACTACCATTTAAAAGTCTGGGGCCGGTAAGATTTAAAAAATAAGAAAAATGTATGTTTTACTCAGCAAGGACACTTTAAATTGATCAAACGTGTAAGTAAAGACATGTATAAAGCTACAAAAGATTTCCGTTTCAAATAAATGCTGTTCTTTTGAACTTTCTGTTCATCTGAGAATCCTGAAAAATAAAGTGCATCAAGGTTTCCACAAAAAATATTGTGCAGCACGACTGTTTTCAACATTGATAATAATCAGAAATGTTTCTCGAGCAGCAGATCAGCATATTATACTGATTTCTGAAGATCATGTGACACTGAAGACTGGAGTAATGATGCTGGAAATAGAGCTGCGCATCTCAGAAATACATTATAGTTTAACAGAGATTCACATAGAAAGCAGTTGTTTTAAATTGTAATAATATTTCAGAATTTTTACTGTATTTTTGATCAAATAACTGCAGCCTCGGTGAGCAGAAGAGACTTCTTTCAAAAACATTTGATCATTTTACAGACCCCAAACTTTGATATAAAATACTTTTGTTTTATTAATAGATATGCATGCAAACCAAGCGCGCAGGGACAGAAGATCCGGTCTCAAACTACAGAATCCTAAAAGACTCGCTGGGTATCTCACACACCTGTAGCGACATAATTTCCTTTCCTAAATCCCGCCCAGTTCCTGCCAGCAGTGCAGGTAATGACTGTGTCTCGGGACGCAGCACACTCTGGCTGTCAGCTGGAATCAGAGCCGCAACGGTGACAGACCGTTTCTATATTGATTTCATAAATAAACAGAGCTAACCATCGATCCTAATGTTATTTTGCATTTCAATTACTGCTCAGAAACATAACCTTCAAACGACTGGCCGCTCAATACCAATACCATTCTCTGATAAACGCCTGCGTGCCGCCCCGCGGACATTCGGCCTCACGTTTTTTTCTCCCCTCTTCTCCAAAGTGTAAATTAGCGGATTTAGCATTTTCCCCCTGCAACATTTGATTACCGAGCAAATCAGGACGTGGCGCTCGGATTATTTACTCTCAGTGCGTGGGATTGATGCAAATAGAGAGCAAGTGCCGCGGACGGGCCGCACGTTAGCGATGTGAGATGCATATTTGCATTCCATTGCATGTGCAGCTTTACATGTGACCCGGGTTATAATAGATAACTAAAACAAAACAACAAAAATAAAATATATACATATATAAAAAAATATATATATAATTAATCTATTAAAAAATATAAAAACCTAACTTATTTTATTTCAGCTAGTTGCCAAAGCAAATTTCTCATTTTCATTTAGTTTAGGTTGATTTACTAAAATAACTAAAATTTAAATAAAAATGAATACAAACTATATAGACCTATTTTTAAAAAAAAGACAAAAACACACAACAGAAACCCTTAACTAAAATGAGATGAAGACTGAAAATATAAAAAAATGAAAACTAATTTAAAACAAATGCTGTGATATTGCTTAAATACAGTAGATTTCAAAAAGTAAATGTTTTAATTGGAAAAGTTTTTAATGGTGATTTTAAAAGACTGCAACTTTGTAAATATCTTTGTAAAACTGTCATGCTAAAGTTAGTATTTGTTACAGACAAGCCCTGCTGTCAATAGCATCGCTGCTTCCTCTGTGGTCTCCTCTGAGTGTGTGTGTGTGTGTGCGTGTGTGGTTTATGAGGACACACATTTGTATAATAACATAGGTATGACAACGAGAAGGTGCATTATGAGGACATTTTCAGTGTCCCCGTAATTCAAAAGGTTTATAAATAATTCAGAATGAGTTTTTTTGAAAATCTAAAAATGCAGAAAGTCTCCTGTGAGGGGTAGGTTTAGGGGTAGGGTTGGTGTAGGGCAATAGAATATACGGTCTGTACAGTATAAAAACCATTACGCCTATGGAGAGTCCCCATAAACCATAAAAACAAACCTGTGTGTGTGTGTGTGTGTGTGTGCGTTGTGTGTGTGAGACCCCCCATGTGGCATGCATTGGAGGGCCATTATCCTCAGCATACTAACGGAGCTGGGTTTATTTTTAAACTCGCTGTCACGGCGTGGCCAGGATGCCAAGGTTACCTGGGTGAGAACTGGGGGACGGATGGGCGATGTCGGACGGCTCGGTCACAGCCGCAGGGTGTGAGAGCGCTGAAAGTGACCCTACCGTCAAGACACGCGGAGACCACAGCGCTCGCACTACAACACAGCCCTTCTGTCTCAATACACATTCACTTTGGGAATTTACACATGCATTATTCAGAAATTTGCCATTCTTTTATTGTTTGACAGCTACATCACACACTACACTCAAGGTTGCAATAGGGTGTTTTCACATCGATGCCATAGTAGAACCATTTTTGGTTTCTCAAAGAGCCTTTAATAAACAAGCAGTTCATTTTCTAATAATATAAAGAACGTTTTTCTATTATAAAGAAGCTTCAGTGCAATGGAACGCTTCCACGGATGTTAAACATATTAATACTGTCTCCTGATATACAGTTGTTATAATGCAAGCTTATGATGCCTAAAACAAGCAGGTTAGAGAGAGTTAGAGGTGTTAGAGTGTGATATATGCACAGATGACAAATATAGAGCACCAAAGACCCTCAGCAGAGCATGTGTCGATAATAAACACGCAATGGAAAGATCGCAGGTGAGTGACGCGCTGCATGTGCATATAAAAACATTACTCTGCGCTCACCAAAAACAATCCCCCGCTGGTACCCAGAGCCTGTGTGTTTGTTTGAAAGACCATGCGGCGAATCGAGAAGCGTGCTCATTTTGGCCAAAGGTCAGCTGGCCGGCGAAGGGCTCGCAGAAAGAATCGAAACCCTCTCCAGAGCTCATGAATATGTGGGCTGACCACAGCCATGGATCTGTGTGAGTAATGTTTTCTGAAACCAAATTACTGTAAGCTGATCCCATCTGGATAGTGTCAGAGCCGGCCGCTTTGGTTACCCGCGATAGCATCTCCTCACAGACAGCAAAAATCTGATTAACCCAACAGCACTGAAACACTTGCTCAAAGACCGCCGAGCTTTTAACTTAAGATGCACTAATGCAATTCCCACAGCTGCTTTTTTCCGAACCTAATGCGATAAAACGGAAGAGGGAAAACGGAAACGCCGGAGATACGCGCTTTATGCGCTCGATCCGCCAACTCGGTAATGAAGTCAAACAATCGTTCAATTGAATTTGTCTGGCCGTGCTTATGGAGGTTTTCTGCATACGAAAGTAATCCAGCTGTCATCCCGACCGAGAGCCTGAAATGAGGCCGCAGTGAGCGAGAATACGTCTAGTCAGTGTTCGCCCCGGGTCATATTGAATATCCCAGCTGAGTAAAGAAGACGTCAAAGTGACCGGCTGCATCGCCACGTTTCCGAATGCCTCGGATCTACACATGAATACTGAAGCATGCAGCATGCAGTTTACAAACAAAAGCAGCATCAATCTCAGCACACGTGCCAGTAAACATTAACCGGTGGCATTTCGATGTGAATCCAGAGCTGCAGTGCATCTGAGGACAGTGTGTGTGACACACACTCACTTCACACACATGCAGTGTCCGTCAGTAAATGAACAGCAGCCGTAATCACACACAGCCAGCCGCTGACAATACTCTCCGTGTTCGTTTTATAATGTAAAACACACATTTTATCGAATCACTTCAACAACATTTGTTGAAATATTTTAGGAAATGCTTCAACTAACTAAAACCAAACAAAGTGGATTTTTTACTAAAACAAATAAACATATAGATGCACAATAAGGCCAGTCAAAAACCTAAAGCAGGTTCCTCTATTAGACAAAAAAACACTCTATATTAATAATAACATTTAAATGCATCAGCAGACTTCATAATGAAAAAAAAGTAATTTATTATTTCTTATGCAAAGAGATTAAGAGATATAATTATATCATCTTTACACATTTATGTATCAAAATAATTTGATACAGTAGGTCAAATAAAAGTGTAATATGATGGTGTTTAAGTAACAAACCAGCAGTGACGGTCAAATTTATGAGACGCATATTTAATGACAGACAAATAAATAAAGAAAAATATTTTGTATCTTTTAAGCATTTTAAAAACTCTTCATAAAGCACTAAATGAAGTATTACTAAAGAAAATCTCACTGTAGTTTTACACTATTTCAGATTGTACATTTTCAGTGGAGAGAGTCATTTGCACAAAACGAGTTGCTTAATAAAAACATGAATTTTAAATATAAATGAGACTAAGTAATTCTAAATAAAGGTTTTCGGATGGCAAACGCGATGTGGAAATGCATGCGTCAGAGCTCTTTTGAACCTTTGTAATCCGTCTTAGTGTAAAACTACAGCTAAGCTTTCAAAATGTATGTTTAGGGTGACTAAAGTGTGCAGAGTGTAATCTAGTCTAATTTACCCAAAACACACAGACAGTCTGCATTCGACCCATTTCATTATGTCAGAGCTGCTGGTGTGACACCTTACTGAGAGTAAATGAAAAAATCCATATCCAGAAATCCATCAATGGATCAACACACATTGTACTTTTTATTGATAAAGTTTTAAATTAGAACTGTTTTAGTTACTGTTAAATGCTGTTTTAAGAACAGATGACCGTTCTTGGCAATACATCATTTAAAATCCTTGAGTAGAATTACTGTTAATTACCCTTAATGTTTCTGTTTCATAAAAAAAAAATTCAAATGCAAAATAAAGATGTGCCTTAAGATAATCAGGAGAAAAGTGTTTCATGCAGAATTATAAAAAAAAAAGAATAAAAAAAAGAAAGTCAAAGCAGCTTCATTTCGGTAAAAAATAAAACTAAATCTTCTGTAAGTTGCATCTTCTTGGTCTTTATAAAGCGAGCACATTATTCCACAGCCTGGCGCGAGCTGTGATCTCAGCCGGCCCCCGGGACACTTGGACCCCTTCAGCCGCTCCTCTGGGGCCACTCCACCACCCAAAAGACCTCTCTCATTTATTTAATAAACAAGCATCTGTCCTGTGCCTTTCGTCCCACCTGAACCCTTAAGACTTGTTTGCAAACACAAATGCTCACGCAACACACTACAAGAAACAAACAACCTATTAAAGCAGAAGGGTAAAAAAGTGTCTCTAAACCTCACTCTGCTGACATGAGGACCATACATTTGTGTGGAAAGCAACACGGCATCCATGCAGATGAAAACGCATCTATCACAGCAGCAGAAAGTTCAGCCAGTGCAAGAAAACTGTACTATCGACCTAAACAGACATGCAAAGAAGCAGAAAAACAGACACAGACACTGAAAACAGGCAGCAATGTTAGTGCATGAAAGAGGACGATGCACCTACTGGTTATGATAGCTGAGAGGATCAGGGATGCAAAGTTCGGAAATGTCCATCAGCCCAGTTTTAGCATTCCAGGAGGAAGAGAAGAAGGTAAGAGGAGACGCCGGACACTCGCCTCTCCCCCCAAAACCACGAGCGAGCACCTTCAGAAAAGTTGCGGCGAAAAGCCCCTCCAGCAGCGCAGCCCACCTCCAGCTCAGGTATGTGTGTGTGTGTGTGTGTGTGTGTGTGTG
>NW_015506060.1:75640-106453 GCF_001515645.1 Sinocyclocheilus grahami | reverse complement strand
TGGGGGGGGGGAGGGGAAACAGCAGGAGGCGGGGCTGATGTGCAGTGTGCTGAAATACTCCCACAGACACAAGCAGCCAGCCTTCACAACAGACTGAAGCAAATATATATGAAACCACAGGGACTTAACACAACTTACTTGTCCTATCTGAGGAGGAAACCTTTTATTATCCTAGATTATTCTTTTGTGTTTTGTTTATTTTACACTTAAGAACATGATTATTTATAATGACCATTTGAAATGTCATCTACTTATTGTGTTAACTGTAAAATGTTATTGAAAGCATGTTTTTTCATTAAAAAGCTACTGTAAATTAATGTAAAATTACATTAAAACTCTTTAAAAACACTAAATATATATTAAAGCAACTGCAAAATGTTATTCAAAAGCATGTGTTTTTTATATATATATATATAGTTAATAATTTTCAGAAGTCCACTTTTATGAAATCTGTAAAAATGATACAAAACATAAGTGGCAATGTTGTAACATTATCAAAGTCATATTTTATATTTGTTTTATTATTTTGTAAGTTTAAAAATTGTTTTTTTATAAAAATAAAAATATATGAGCATTGGTTAAAAATGATCTGTTTTTCTGTAATGTCATGAAACATTAAAAACAGGAGAGACGCATCTGACATGCCGTTACAATCACTCTGACGATCCATTAGAATTTTGTGTATGAAATTCTACTTCGTTAAATCATTCGAACATTTGAGAGCAAGTGCTGGACTGTTTCAAGTCGTGAGTCAAAGACTGGACACTCAGAAGCAGAAAATCGCTGTCTGTCTTTGGGGCGCAAAGCTTTATAATCACCAGAGTCTCGGTGTTGCTCAAGCCTTGAAGAATGCAGAGAATGCAGATATAGCGTTTCACAGTCGCTCACGCTCCTCTGCTACTGTATCGCAGTTTATAAGCAGAGAATCAGAAGAGAGCCATAGCGAAAGCACACGCATGACAAGTGGCCAGTTTGAACAGCTGCCTGAGTGTCACAAATCCACAACACACACACACGGCGGCTGAAGCATGCTGGGTAACAGATATGCATTGCAAAAACAAAAATCATTCTGATGTTAGGTGAGCTGATTTGTGTACTTTTATTGGTCGACATATGCCTTTGATCCCACATGACTCCTGAACCCCGCCCTGCTCTATTCAGCGGCTCACGTTTCCATAATCAATACTAAGACATCACACGAGCCCTATTGATCATCACAGGCCTCAAAACTCAAACCCTACATACTCAGTGAGAAACCAGAGTCTGAATGCTCATGTATAAAAGGACAGACAAAATTAGTGTAAATCAAATGCATATGTCGTCCCTGAATACTGTTAGAAAAGAGACATAACCTCTGTGTTCCTTGAAGCTGTAATAAATATCCTCATTTCTTTGATAGCAGTTCAATATACGGATGCCTGTAAATGTGCACACGCAGTTCACATAACAAGCCAATATCACAACACAAAGCTCTGACATGAGCATAAAAATACTTGTGCTTTTTAAACTATAGCATCATCGTCATCAGCGTGTGGCTGATACGGAGTAGATGATTGATGTCTCTGGGGTTCAGGGACATACAGTAATTTAATTGAAAAACATGGAATTAAAGGTCATTCATCCACGAACCTAATCCATATGATTTGCGTACAATCCCTTTGGAATGCTTATTAAGGTCTGGTCTTATGTTACACAGGATTTGATATCAAACGCTGATATTGTGCTTGTGTTAAATGATGAGATATCTCTAGATTTAATTTAGCCGCACACACACGTCATGTGCAAACTGCACTTGATAATGCACAAATTAATTTAAATCAAATTCTATTAAAAAAATAAAAAAATCAGTCCAAGTAAGCTTGATATTTAGAGCTGAAATAAGTTGTTCAGTGTATTTTCAGTGTCTATTTATTATAAAAGACTTTATGTACAAGCAAGTATTTTAGTTATAGTTCAGTTACTGTTCTCATTCTCATTTTGAACTCGGTTTGTCATATTAAATTCACCACAATAAAATCAGTAAATGCAGTAAAGCACATCATGTGTGTGTGTATTGTGTTTCAGGGAGTGAATAGTCTCTATTATACAGTATATGAAGTGCTCAGCAAAAAGCCAAGCTGCTTTATTGATCATAGAGTTTGTATCACTGTTAACTACTATTTATTCCTAACAGACAGATTTTTCTCTCAAAGATGTTTGAACTTGTCTGATTGCACACGTTTATCCAGTTATCCAGTGTTGGGGGTAACGCATTACAAGTAACGTGAGTTACGCAATCAGATTACTTTTTTTCAAGTAACTAGTAAAGTAACGCATTGCTTTTTAATTTACAAGAAAACATCTGAGTTACTTTTTCAAATAAGTAATGCAAGTTACTTTTTTCCCCCCATTTATTGATTGCAAGCTCTCCTGTCCCCGTGTTGCGAGAAATCGGGAGTACGATGTTACTTCAGTTCTAGAATAAATGTGATGAAATCTGTAAAAATGATACAAAACATAAGTGGCAATGTTGTAACATTATCAAAGTCATATTTTATATTTGTTTTATTATTTTGTAAGTTTAAAAATTGTTTTTTTATAAAAATAAAAATATATGAGCATTGGTTAAAAATGATCTGTTTTTCTGTAATGTCATGAAACATTAAAAACAGGAGAGACGCATCTGACATGCCGTTACAATCACTCTGACGATCCATTAGAATTTTGTGTATGAAATTCTACTTCGTTAAATCATTCGAACATTTGAGAGCAAGTGCTGGACTGTTTCAAGTCGTGAGTCAAAGACTGGACACTCAGAAGCAGAAAATCGCTGTCTGTCTTTGGGGCGCAAAGCTTTATAATCACCAGAGTCTCGGTGTTGCTCAAGCCTTGAAGAATGCAGAGAATGCAGATATAGCGTTTCACAGTCGCTCACGCTCCTCTGCTACTGTATCGCAGTTTATAAGCAGAGAATCAGAAGAGAGCCATAGCGAAAGCACACGCATGACAAGTGGCCAGTTTGAACAGCTGCCTGAGTGTCACAAATCCACAACACACACACACGGCGGCTGAAGCATGCTGGGTAACAGATATGCATTGCAAAAACAAAAATCATTCTGATGTTAGGTGAGCTGATTTGTGTACTTTTATTGGTCGACATATGCCTTTGATCCCACATGACTCCTGAACCCCGCCCTGCTCTATTCAGCGGCTCACGTTTCCATAATCAATACTAAGACATCACACGAGCCCTATTGATCATCACAGGCCTCAAAACTCAAACCCTACATACTCAGTGAGAAACCAGAGTCTGAATGCTCATGTATAAAAGGACAGACAAAATTAGTGTAAATCAAATGCATATGTCGTCCCTGAATACTGTTAGAAAAGAGACATAACCTCTGTGTTCCTTGAAGCTGTAATAAATATCCTCATTTCTTTGATAGCAGTTCAATATACGGATGCCTGTAAATGTGCACATGCAGTTCACATAACAAGCCAATATCACAACACAAAGCTCTGACATGAGCATAAAAATACTTGTGCTTTTTAAACTATAGCATCATCGTCATCAGCGTGTGGCTGATACGGAGTAGATGATTGATGTCTCTGGGGTTCAGGGACATACAGTAATTTAATTGAAAAACATGGAATTAAAGGTCATTCATCCACGAACCTAATCCATATGATTTGCGTACAATCCCTTTGGAATGCTTATTAAGGTCTGGTCTTATGTTACACAGGATTTGATATCAAACGCTGATATTGTGCTTGTGTTAAATGATGAGATATCTCTAGATTTAATTTAGCCGCACACACACGTCATGTGCAAACTGCACTTGATAATGCACAAATTAATTTAAATCAAATTCTATTAAAAAAATAAAAAAATCAGTCCAAGTAAGCTTGATATTTAGAGCTGAAATAAGTTGTTCAGTGTATTTTCAGTGTCTATTTATTATAAAAGACTTTATGTACAAGCAAGTATTTTAGTTATAGTTCAGTTACTGTTCTCATTCTCATTTTGAACTCGGTTTGTCATATTAAATTCACCACAATAAAATCAGTAAATGCAGTAAAGCACATCATGTGTGTGTGTATTGTGTTTCAGGGAGTGAATAGTCTCTATTATACAGTATATGAAGTGCTCAGCAAAAAGCCAAGCTGCTTTATTGATCATAGAGTTTGTATCACTGTTAACTACTATTTATTCCTAACAGACAGATTTTTCTCTCAAAGATGTTTGAACTTGTCTGATTGCACACGTTTATCCAGTTATCCAGTGTTGGGGGTAACGCATTACAAGTAACGTGAGTTACGCAATCAGATTACTTTTTTTCAAGTAACTAGTAAAGTAACGCATTGCTTTTTAATTTACAAGAAAACATCTGAGTTACTTTTTCAAATAAGTAATGCAAGTTACTTTTTTCCCCCCATTTATTGATTGCAAGCTCTCCTGTCCCCGTGTTGCGAGAAATCGGGAGTACGATGTTACTTCAGTTCTAGAATAAATGTGAACATGCATTAATTCATCTCACTCACACACAAAAAAAATCTGATTTAGTTTTCCTCAAAATTAATAAAAACAGTTAAACGCAACTCAGAATATGGCTCAAAGCTGCAATAATTAAATGTGCTAAATAATACAAATATCCTTTATCTATTTAATCCCATTTATTTGCTGCTGACCTTCAGTGATCCAATTCAACCGTACTAATAAGCAAAAATTACACAAGATAAACTAACATTTCTTCTTCTTCTTCTTTTATTGCTGAAGAGTGTTGAACTTTCTTCTTCTGTGTTCTACTGTACAGACGTGAATTTGCATTTCCTTCAGCCTGAGGCTTTTGGTGTGAAAGGGCTTTTATATTTGCCAAAAATATAACTTTTTATATTAAAAGCAAACAAGCAAGCCCAGCCCAGATTTAAAAAGTAATGCAAAAGTAACGTAACGCATTACTTTCCATAAAAAGTAACGTAATTAGTTACTTTTTTAGGGAGTAACGCAATATTGTAATGCATTACTTTTAAAAGTAACTTTCCCCAACACTGCAGTTATCTAAATTTCTATTGGATATATAGAGATAGAGAGAGAGAGAGAGAGAGAGAGAGAGAGAGAGAGAGAGAGAGAGAAGAAAACTGCATTTTTAGAATTAAATTTTATTGTATGCATAAATAGTTTTCCAAATGTCCCCAAATAGAGCTATATCTCACTTCTGAGGACAATTTTGACCCTGAACTTACAGCTAAATCGCATGCACAAAAACTACTAAAGAAAAAGAGAGTGTAAATGTGCTGATCTGAGATCTGTGTGATTTTAGTTTGAGTGTGTGTGTGATTCGCTCAGTTTTGTTATAAACATATTTAAATAAATGAAGTGATTAAGCCAGAGCTAGTCGATCAAGCTTTGCGTAAACAGAGAAGTGCGTAAAACACAAGTTCCCACCACTCCAGAGGCTTCAAGCGGCGCATTCATTCACAGACAGCAAGAGAAAGAAGACAGAAAAGATGTTTCGGGATGTAATGCTCCAGAAAAGAGAGGAAGAGCGGAGATATCGAGTGTACCTGCAGGCGCAGACACAAGGAGCTCCTCAGGTGCGTCTCCATCTCCGACTGCGCGCGTTTAACGCGGAGGAGCGCCGCTGGATGCGCATTTGTATGAGCTCCTCCTCCGCTGCTAAACCAGTGTAACTTTGAACGGAAACCTTGTCGAGTTCTGCTGTCGTCCCTGTTTTCCAAATGTAAACAATTTCTAATAAGTATATACAGATATGTTACACCTCTGTAAAACCTGTGCTTAGGCTGGTCTTAAAATCTAGTCATGTATTTTCCTTTTTCTTCAAGACTGGTTATTGGTTATTTAAGTCAGTTACATAAAAAGGTAGAATTGAATTTGACAAAGACTTGGCTAACTGTATGTTGGTTAAACTAGGTCTTAAGACACAGTCCTAACAAAATGGCAATGGACAGACCGGCTTACGAGACACACACACTTACAATGATCATAATGTATCTAGCAAACACATAATGTTCCCCTATCATTACTTAAACCTTAAAAGTCATGTACATTTTTCAAAAAGCATAGGTTTCACTTTATTGTGAGGGTCCCTTTAACACAGTAACGTGAGTATTAGGAGACTGGTAGGGTTAGGGTTAGAATAGGTTGACATGTACTTGCAAAATTACTTATAGTCAGTAGAATGTTCAAAAGGGACCATCAAAATAAAGTGTTACCGAAGCATATACTAATTTCAATTACTTAACCATTTAAAAAAAATTCCTTGGCATTGCGAAGGTTTCTTTTGCCTGGTTTCTGTTTCCTATTATCTATAATCCTGACCAGAGGCCACTGAAAGGCTATAAACAAGAATATTTGGACTAGAGCACTGGTTAGTTGTGTTGGCCGGGTGAATTTCACTGATGAATAAATCAGAAGAACAACATGAGCGTCTGGACTGAGCTGAGATCACACCGGTGTCTGTAATAAACACTGGCTTAAACGTCATGACTAGTAGTTTTAAAGGCCTAAAAATGCATGTTTTGACCATCATAAAGTTTTAATTAACATTCAGGTGATTTTGCAGCTACTGTAATGAGATAGAAAAAAGGCTAAAGTTGTTGTTAGAGATTTTTCTTGTTTTTTTATTCATATATAGATACAAATACAGACATGCAAGCATGAGCAGAGCCGCTTCAGTGAAAAGGGAGAAATAGTACTTTCATAAAACCTGTGTTAAACATTCGAGCCTATCAGTTGGACGTCCCAAAGAAAGATATCTGATTCAGAGTACTGTGAATGAGCCTGATTCCACTAGACTCCACTAGAGGGAGTGCTGTTTCACCACAACTTAAACACCAATAAACAACCACTAATCACTGAAACCAAGACAATCACTTCATCAAATGCATTTCTTATAGCCTTACATCTCATTTCAAATATATTCTGATAGCAGTTTATGTATATAAAAGCTAAATATATTAGCGTTCTGTCAGCAAATGTCAAATTTGAACTGATTTTTTTTGTTTTTTTGCAAGGACTGAATGAAAGTAGGGACTAGAGACCATACGTTATGAGTATAATATTGTTTGCTAAAGCAAGCGTCACTATTACTATTGCTCTTGCTTATTATGCATTTGACCTGTAACTCATCATGCAGCGTGTGTGCTCCAGATATTAATGATTCCTCAAAACGTATGGCTGGTTGACTTTTGGAAAGCAATTGGACATACAATAAAATGGACACAAAGATTTACACTTAGAAGGGACTACATGTGTATTTTGGGATTGGTTGACTCGGGTGCAGTAAGTAACACCCTAGCAACCACCAAGAACACCCTAGCAACACCTTAAGAAATACTTTGCATAAAAGTGCCTGCTAAACTAATAAATGTAACTTGCAACAATGCACACTGAAAAGATTTGGTGAAGGATTTCCTTTGAAACAGTTTCCACTCAGAATTTGCTAGTAAATGTAACAAATAATTACAAAGAAATGGCAAATAACACATTGAATTAAACAATTAATAAATTAAAAGTAGTAACATTAAAATTGTTTTAAAAAATCATTTTTGCACAGGCAAACACCACTTAAACAAAAATTAAGCTGACTTTTATATGTACACTGTAAACAAATATTTTTCAACATTAAATAAAAAGTTAAGTAAAAGATTACTGGAGTACATTTTAGAAGAAAATACAAAAAAAAAACGATTTAATTAAATGAGCTACTTGTCATTTATCTGTAATTATTCGTGAAATGCACTATCCTTTTCTGCTTCAAGTAAATCCTACACCAGTGTATTAACTCCTTTCCATCATGTTTCTATCAGACGTGTGTTATTAATATGCACTGTTTTCACATGCTACACACATGCAGACTGTATTAATTTAAAACGAATAGGCCTGCATTTGTGTTTGCCATCAGTTATAGAAGACAAACGAGAAGAAACATTTGATCGTGCAATGGTACAAGAAACCCAAGATGCTCTCAGAACCACAGACGATATAAAAACACTTGAGTTAATAAATGTGTATAGCCGCTCTTCCCATAAACCTTCATCATGTTGATCCAATACAGTTGGAAACATCATAGAGTGTATTTCGGGTGGCTTCCCGGGGTCACGGGTGCTAGACAGTGGCTTCTTTTACAAACTCGTGATACCTACTTATTTTTCCCTGCAGTCCCTGTAAATGAATTACGACATCAAGGCAAACCCAGTTAAAGTCACTGGCGTTCAAAGCAGCAGACAGTCAAGACCCAGTGAAATATGTCCTCGGATCAAACAGAATCAAGCATTAATCTAAACTTCAGTCCCTCTGAACATTGCATAATTCAAAACCCAAACAGTTTTCTTTCCATCGCTAAACCAAATAAGAGTCCATCCACCCTCCTGTGCGCTCGTTTCTCCGTCCGTTCCTCTCGGTCCACTCAGTCCATCCACCCAAATTTCATTTGGAAGCCGCGGTCCGACTGCAGATTTACTCACTTAACAAAACTGGACAGGAGGCCGTAAGTGCTTTTTGAATCTCTGAATGGACGCCGCGTGTGTGTGTGAGTGTGTGTGTATGTGTGTGTGTGTGTGTGAGTGTGAGGAACGGGGGGTGGGACACTCAAGAAATGAGGATGTCTACTTCATGGCACCTGACAGGAAATCTATACACTGCAATGTTTATCATTCAGTCATTATCTCGACGCCGAATGGAAGGACAATAATCCAATCATTTAGGCCAGCTTTACCTGAGGCTCTTTCGCAGGTTTTTTAAACAGTAACGTGTCTAATGTGGCAATGATAGAGAGACGAGTCCATGAGTGTCACGGCATACATAAACTCAACTCTGTGACAGAGCAGCTGCTCTACTGAAGCCAAGCGCTCATCATTTATGGCTCACGCTATGAAACGGGTGCCTTTTCCAGTTCAAAAAGCTGATTAAACTAGATGTCTGTAAGATTTCAGACATTCTGTCATGTGGATAAAATGTTTATGTGTTAATAAACAGCAATGTACACTGTTTAAAAAATTACGTAAAATGTACGTAAAAAAAACGGCAGCTGTGATTGGCGGAATTTTACCGTAAAAAATACGGTGGCAACATTTGAGGTTTTACGGTTTTAACTTAAATATACAGTTAAATACCGTAATTTCATTAACTGATATAATGTTAATATACCAACCTATTGAAGTACTGAAATCTGTTTTGTAGCTTTGTAATACACTGATAACCACCAAAAGCAGGAGGTGATGAGAAAGTCACATGATGAACCCAAGCCCACCACAAGCAGCTTTTAAATAATAACATATATAGAAGCTGCACAGTGTCATTCACACAAACACTAAACACCATCACGGTAACACACATGAAACTGAAATAATGCAATAAACATTCATTTAACAACATTAGGTGTAACACACAACCCTAATATACAAAACTGATAAGAAAAAACTAAGAAGAAACATAGTTATTTCAACAAAAAAAACTGAAATTTGAAATGTAACGCAGGGAATTCTGGGAATGTCAATTTACGGTTATTCACTGTACATTATACGAACTTTTTCACTTTCAAAAACGGTATACTACCGTAAAATTTATGTCCAATACATGTAATGTCCAACACAGTTTTTCACCGTATATAGTAGAGGAATTTACTGTTTTTTACTGTAGCATTTTTATAGTCTTTTACCATTAAATTCACTCTCATTTTTTACAGTGTACCATCACAGGCTAAATGATTACATTTTAACTATGTCTCCAGAAAGTAACAGGATTGCCTGTTTGTTATATTTCATGTATTTTTGCCATTACTACACTGTTAAATAAGATAAAATAAATACATATACATACATGCACGCAATTTTATTTTAATAATTAATTTTAATAGTAAAATACTGTAAAAATGTTACAGTCAAAACCTGTTAACTGGTACTGTAAGTTCCTACATGATAAACGGGAAAAACTATAATAGATCAAACCTTATATTACTGTAAGTTTACAGTAAAATACTGTTAAATGCACCGTTTTGGAAGTAAAAAAAATAAGTAATCTTATAATTTACAGTGAAAAACTGTAAACTGATAACTCAGCAGAGAAGTAAAATGTTTTTATTTGCTTTCTTTATAAATTACAGCTTTAAACTAATATTTAAAAGTTGTTCTGTAAATATGTTTAAGTTTTTACTGTATTTTTATAAAATCATTCTGGCGAAAGTTTTTTTTTCAGTCATTTTTGTTATTTTATGTGTGTGTGTTTTCCCCAGTGGCAACCTTATGCTCAAGGTCATGACACTATGAGCTTTTTACTAGACATTTAATGCTGATTAATCTACAAATACACAGTTTTTAATAATCGTTTGACATCATGGTAAAAGGGTTGACTGATGATAACTTATAGTCAGCTAGTAATAACCTAACATACTTTGATTTATGCAAATGAAATAATAATTTGTTAGATACCGTTAAGAAATAACTCATATACACTACCATACAAAAATCTTATTTATTTTGTTTTGGCTGCTTCCACATTTAGTTTCTGACTTCATGTAGGAGAGTAATAATAACACGCAAAGGCAGCGATGCTACAAAATCTGCCAACTACTTTGTGTGTGTGTGTGTGTTTAGTTTTTTTTGTAATTTCTCATGTGCTGTAATTAAATTGGATTTGCCATCGCTCTTTTGTTTCAGCTATTGAAAAACCCATAGGGTCATCCACTAGCACTGAGTCTGTTAATGCTGCTCACATCTGACACCAAAACTGTTAATCCCAACATAACAAGCAGGTCATTAGAAAGTCTTTGGTGGACAGTAAGCGCGTCGGACCCTCTTCACACCAAGAGGCGGCTAAAAGGAAGTTTATCTCATTTGGGAAAGTGAAAGGAGCGCGTTCTTATCTGTCAATAAACAGTAATTAGATTTGGTGGCTGATAGTGTCGATTGCTTTCTAATCTAGCTGTCAGCTGGGATGTGTATAATTAAAATCCTGATTGATAAAGGGATCCGAGACTGGCCACAGTACCGGCGGCGCACGCCTCCTTTCCTCCAGACGCATGCATGTACTCAGATCCACATGATGACTGGAGGAGCAGCAGAAATGAAGGCCTGAGGAGAACGAGAGGAGCGGACAGCTTTTATTGATCAGGGATATCTGCTATCAGTGACGCTCCTCAACAAAAGAGCCGTGGACGCTTGAGGGACCTTCAGCCAGCACCACTGACACTTTAGTGCATCTGTGTTTGACTTCATTTTCATGACTGTCCACTTTATTTATGGAATAGTTCAGCTACAGTTCATTGGTTCATTGTCATTCCTGTTATCTCCTTCTTCAATGAAACACAAAAGGAGATGTATGAGCTGTACTTTTCCATGCAATATAGTGGTGATTTTTTTATGCCAAGTGTAACGCCCCTGTGGACTGGTTATTGTGGTTTCTTCCCCTTTTGTTGGTTTAGCCCGTTCAATCATTAGTTAATTATCCTCAGTGTGCTCACCTGTCTGCCCCTCGTTATCTGCCCTATAAGTTTCCATCTCTTGTATTCTAGTATTGTCGGTTATTGTGAATGTTACCCCGAGTGTGTCTCACCTACCTGGATCTGTCTTGTTGTGTCTACAATAAAAGTCTTTATTGGAATCTTTGTCGTCGTCCTGCCTGCCTCCACACACCTTGGTGTGACAGAATAACCAACCTTAAGAAAAAGTATAGCGGCGTCTTTCCCCTCGTTTGTTTTTCCAGTTTTTGTCAGTTTTTATTTTGTGTTATGGATTACCCCGCCTTCCAAATCCTCCTGCTGGAGCAGGGGGAATGCTCTCTTGAGGACCACACAAACGACTTTCTGTCCCTGGCTCACCTCACGCAGTACCCGGACAACTGACGGAGAGCCATTTCCCGCTGCGATCCACGAGCCGGAGCGAAGCCCTGCGGCTGAGAAGAGGATCGCCTCGGATGTTGAGCGCACCCCGTCAGACCAGGTGCGAGAGCCGGTGACAGTGCCCACCACGAGGGAGCAAGCCGTGGACGGTGTGAGCGCGGAGAGGAGCTCCGCCGCCTGCATCACGGCTGAGGGTGAGCTGATTATGGCGGAACATAAGGGCCAGAAGATGGAGGGCATTCAGTGCCAAAACGAGGAGGAGGAGAGACCTCGGTCGCCTCTGGACTCCACTCCTCTGGCTGCGCCTCGTCGCTCTGTCCCACCAGCTCCGTTGGGCTCCTTCCTCCCGCCAGCTCCACCTTGGTCCTCAGTCACTCCGGCTCCGCCGCGGATCTCTGGATTTCCGCTTCGGTTGCCAGAGCCCTTGGCTCCACCCTGGCCCCCCGGATCCTCGGCATCCCCCTGGCTCGTTGGCTCTCCGTCTCCACCTCGGGCTCCTCCTCCACCTGCTCCGCCGCCGTTGGTCGGCCCCCTGGAGTCGGTGGACATTGCTCCTCCCTCCGTCGGCACCTCCCTGGATTCTGTTAGCCATCCTCCTCCTGGAAGTCTGTCCTCCGCCGGAACCTCCACCAGTCTGGTCTGCCTGCCAGCCCTTTGCCTTCCCCTGTCACCATCTCACATCCACTGCTTTGTCCTCCTCCTAGTCCCACTCCGCCCCTCCCTCTGTTTCTATGGTGTGAGGACGCACCTTCCGGGAGGGGGGAGTAATGTAACGCCCCTGTGGACTGGTTATTGTGGTTTCTTCCCCTTTTGTTGGTTTAGCCTGTTCAATCATTAGTTAATTATCCTCAGTGTGCTCACCTGTCTGCCCCTCGTTATCTGCCCTATAAGTTCCCGTCTCTTGTATTCTAGTATTGTTGGTTATTGTGAATGTTACCCCGAGTGTCTCACCTACCTGGATCTGCCTTGTTGTGTCTACAATAAAAGTCTTTATTGGAATCTTTGTCGTCCTGCCTGCCTCCACACACCTTGGTGTGACACCAAGTTTAAAAAAAGCAGCATGATAAAAGTATTTAACAGTAAAAATAAAGAGTATTCTAACAGTAGTCCACATGACAGAATGCTATACTCTGAGTAATTTGATGCTTTTAAAAACTGTAATAGCATATCAATGAAACAATGGTACTAAAATGGCAAGAGTAACACAGCAAGTTAGAAAAAAAATCTTTTGAATGATAAAATTATTTTTTTAATGGAATAATGTACCTAAAATGATTCTCACTGAAAGATATCATTGAAATAACCATGTGATATTAAATGTGCCAAATCAAAAGAAAAATATATATACACAGCATGGTCAGATTCTTAATTTATCCAGTTCGAAGACAGTTTGAAGTCAGATGAACACTGTTTTTTATGAGTTTGTAAAGTATGAAATGTTCGCTATTTCTCATGTACTACCATTGGCTTACACAGCAAGACATCCTTAATGGACTAAGAAGACAGTGGAAAAGTAAAATGTAAAAGAAAGAGGGATGTTTATTTATCTCTTTTGTTTCTTTAGAGAAATAGTCTAGTCTAGAAATCTAGAAAATCTTAAAGCATATGATACAGACAAAACATAAACTAAACTTACTGTATAAAATAAATTACACACGTGAGGATGACAGTGCCACTCAAAACAACACAAAGATATCTCAGACAAGAAAACAACAGAATGCATGGTGGCAGAGGAAAATATCATTTTACAGAGATTGATGGAAAAACAGATAGACATACAGAGAGAGAGACGAGAGTCTGTCAGTGTGTGACCTTCACTGTCCCGCTCTGCTCACCAGACTAAAGCTGACCAAACACCAGCATGAAGGATGGCTGTGTACTTCTTTACCTCACACACACACACACACACACACACACTCTCTCTCTCACACACACACACACACACACACCCGCTCTCACACACACACACACACACACACGCTCTCTCACACACACACACACACACACACTTTTACTCTGCTATCTAAATGGGGTCATTGCTTAGACTTCTAACATTTTTATATGCAGCTAAGTCGAGCTCACTTCTGGTTATAAATTTGTGCCATATCTCAGTGTTGTATTCACCGACCAGAAGTTATCTGTGATTATATAACGCTGCATCATGCATATTTAAATTGAAGTCACTGTTATTTCATTCAGTGCCAAACACGCCTCCTTTTTATTCATGGAGAATTCACATAGAACAAGACAGCAATGCTTCATTCACACATAACACACCCCACATTTAAAGGAATAGTTCACCAAAAAATGAGAAAGTCCTCACCCTCAGGCCATCCAAGATGTAGATGTGTTTGTTTCTTCATGATTACCAATTTGGAGAAATTTAGCAAAAATCTAAATCCATAATAACGCTTCCTCCAGTGAAAAAGTGTTCTGGTGTGAATCAGGAGAGAAATCTGCACAGATCAAGCACAGTTTAAACAGCTCTAAACACATATGTGTGTGGATTCTGATGAGAGAGACAACAGCAGATGCACTTTTTCACTGGAGGAAGCGTTATTATGGATTATGGACTCGTATTTTAGTAAACGTCTTAATGCTGGATTTGTTTCAGCTTTTGTCTTCTCCAGATGTTAACTGATGGACTGGAGTGCTGTGGATTACTTGTGGATTATTGTGATGTTTTTATCAGCTGTCTGGACTCTCATTCTGATGGTACCCATTCACTGCAGAGCATCCATTTCTACAAATCTGATGAAGAAATCTCGGATGGCCTGAGGGTGAGAACATTTTCAGCTCATTTTCATTTTTGGGTGAACTGTTCCTTTAAAGAGCGTGTGGGTTTATATGAGTCTCAAAGCAACGGTCCAGCACTTAATTTACTTTTTAATGGCAAACAAAGTTTAGTCAGGAACACTTCCATTGGGCACAAAATGACTTTCTTTAGTTTTCAATTTGCGTGTCTATGATGGCGATTGAGATTGATGCGACGGCAGCTCATGCATGTCTACTCAGAGAATTTACCTCATTTAACTGATTTGCATCATTTCCTCACCAAACAATGTCGTTTATTAACTTTAATCATATATGAGAAAAATCAGCGGTGGTTTTCCTTGGTGTTGCTCAGATTAATGCAAGCGTGTTCATACTGTTGAAAATAAGTGGTCATAAGTGATACAGTTTGATATTAAATGAAATGTCTGTATATGTAGCAAATACTTAATCCATATTTCTACTTTGGTTTCAAATGTGTTGCAGCTGGCCATCAGGATAAAGCTGTAAGATATTCAGCCGTGTCGAGCAGAGAGTTCAGAGACTGTTAAACACACAGAGGTGAATCTCCCTGCTGATTAAAATGGATGTTCCCATGCTGATCCTTCCTTCCTGGAACTTCATGGTAAAGAAACTACTTAATATTCCCTCCCATGTCTGGCTAATGTGTAAAAGTGATGAATCGCAGGGGGTCGGAGGGCCGCTTGATTGTGCTTCACAGGCAGCCTGAAACACTCTGAGCTGGACAGACTCCTTCAACACATTTGTGTGGTGTTGATGTAACATTATTAGAGTCAGTGTGGCATGGCTATAACTGCTCAGAGATCAGTGATGCTCTGTGATGTTGACATCGGTTATACGACTGATATTCTCATTGTAATTACTTCACGGTGCTTCAAATACACCAAAATACCAGAGTCACAAACTGAGCTACAGTCACTTAAATATGCACCTTCTGTCCTGACATGTGAATCTCCATACTGACATAAAGTCAACGTACATTACATGCAAATATTAGTATGTAGTAAAACTAATATACCAAGTATAGTAGTGTAAATAAACACATGCATTAAAAATGGAAAGAAAATGTCATTCTCAGAGGAAAAAGAAAAGGTACAAAAACTATCACTGGGTTGGTATCCTTTCAAAATGTATTACTAATATTTACACTTGAGGTACTAATATGTATTTTAAAGGAATACATATGCACCTTTTAAGGGTAAATAAGGTACAAAGGTCCAGTGACAGCTTTTGTACCTTTTTTTCTGAGAATGTATGTACTTTTAATAGTATACTTTAATATACTTTAGTCAACTTCATTCCTCTGACCCTGCCATGCAGAACTTGTGTGAAACACCATTATAACTGCATACACTGTATGTTACCATGTGCATGAAGGCCCTTTAGTCAGTGTAGCTTCTGATCTCTTTCGTTCATTCATATTTCATTCAGTCTCATTTGGCTGATAGAAACCACAGTTTCACACTAGCAAGGAATGACGCAGTATTTCCAGGCATTTTTCTGTCCACAATGAATGTAAAAATGCACAGGGCACATTACTTGCCAATCACAACCAGATAATCATCACATCCCGAGGGCTGTGATTTAATGAAATACATATATGCATGTGTGTTTCAGAGTGAAGCGCAGTGCTGCAATCATTTACACACCAGCAGCTCGATTTGCTGTAAATACGGCTGCAAACTCTATCACTTATAAGTTGCTTATGATGTGCATTTGGGAACATAATTGGGACTCCCAATTTACCAGATTTGTAATGAGAAGCATTTACAGACATGTTTCCAACAAAAGAGGAGATTTAGGGTCCGAAATTAAAACTTTAAGTCGTTAGAGTTGGTTTAAACTTGGTTTAACGACTGAAAATAAATAAATTAAATATGAGTATTTTTACAATTGTACTATAAAATAAAATTATTATTTTTATTAAATACTCAATGTCTTATTTTACAGTTGTATTGTTACAATATATTTATTAAATAATACATTAAAGCAATAAGCCCCAAGAAGCCGTGGTTTACAGTGAATTTATAACAGCTAAGGGGCGTTGTTACGACGCAAAGTGGAGTTAACCCTCTTAAGGCGGGTGTACACGGTGCAATTCTGAAGGTCGGAACGCTGTGAGCTCTGGCACATGTCACGGCTCGGGCGAGATCCCAATTCGTCAGTCACTGACGTAACGTTGAACGTGACTGACTGAATGGGAACCACAGTTTCACACTAGCAAGGAATGACGCAGTATTTCCAGGCATTTTTCTGTCCACAATGAATGTAAAAATGCACAGGGCACATTACTTGCCAATCACAACCAGATAATCATCACATCCCGAGGGCTGTGATTTAATGAAATACATATATGCATGTGTGTTTCAGAGTGAAGCGCAGCACTGCATTCATTTACACACCAGCAGCTCGATTTGCTGTAAATACGGCTGCAAACTCTATCACTTATAAGTTGCTTATGATGTGCATTTGGGAACATAATTGGGACTCCCAATTTACCAGATTTGTAATGAGAAGCATTTATAGACATGTTTCCAACAAAAGAGGAGATTTAGGGTCCGAAATTAAAACTTTAAGTCGTTAGAGTTGGTTTAAACTTGGTTTAACGACTGAAAATAAATACATAAAATATGAGTATTTTTACAATTGTACTATAAAATAAAATTATTATTTTTATTAAATACTCAATGTCTTATTTTACAGTTGTATTATTACAATATATTTATTAAATAATACATTAAAGCAATAAGCCCCAAGAAGCCGTGGTTTACAGTGAATTTATAACAGCTAAGGGGCGTTGTTACGACGCAAAGTGGAGTTAACCCTCTTAAGGCGGGCGTACACGGTGCGATTCTGAAGGTCGGAACGCTGTGAGCTCTGGCACATGTCACGGTTGAGTTTATCCGAAAATCGTACGGAGAGGATGTTTGGATCACTGTAAATAAACTGCACTTGGGTTCTCACTTACACTCGCCTTCAGTGGATTGATCGTTACAGCGGCTTCTGACATCCAAAAAAAAAAACGAAGACAAAGGACATGGCAAAGAGAGTGACTGAAAAGCAGAGAAAAGCATGGACTTTCTGTTCTTCATAAAGAACTCGGGGGAGTATGTTTGGATCACTGTAAATAAACTGCACTTGGGTTCTCACTTACAATCCGCCTTCAGTGGATTGATCGTTACAGCGGCTTCTGACGTCCAAAAAAAAAAACGAAGACAAAGGACATGCCAAAGAGAGTGACTGAAAAGCAGAGAAAAGCATGGACTTTCTGTTCTTCATAAAGAAATAGACTATATGGTTTTTGTCATCTTCTGATTGGTCAACTTCAGATGGATCGCCAAATCGTCTCGTTCAACCGCACATACGCCACGAATTTAAACCGACAGCATCTGATTTATTTTGACATGTTTGAAAATTATCGGGAGGACGGGAGGTGCTCATAGCGTCTCGGATCGGCCACTAATTGTTTTCACACGGTACGAGCCGCGAGCATCTGTGATTTTCTCCCGAGAGAAAAAAATCGCCTGCGAGCTCGTACGACAGCAAAAATCGCACTGTGTACGCCCGCCTTTAGCTGTTATAAATTCACTGTAAACCACGGCTTCACGGGGATTATTGCTTTTATAAAACGGTTATTCCATATACGTAGTAAGGTTTCACAAAATAAAACGGAGCAAATAAAGTGTAATGATATTAATAAACACAGTATTCTTCCACCAAACAATGTAGCTCCTCAGAAACAGTTGTGGTTGCTACAAAGTGGTTGCCGAGCAACACACAAACGTAAACAAAGGTGTGTGTTACTTTGTAGCGTCATTTACAACAGCTTCGAACGCGGCTCAGCCAATCAGAGCCAAGCACCGGAACTCTCCGTTGTATAATATAATTTTGACCATATTGAATATCAAAAACAGTGGGATTTTTTTTTATATACTTTGTTTATGAATAAAACATTTAAACATGAATAAAACGTGTTTTATTTATTTGTTTATTTATTCATTTATTTGTAAATATTTTCCATGCAGATGCAAAGAACCATCAATGCCTACATAATCACCAGAAATATTCTAGAATGATTAATTGTTTCCAAATAGGGTTATTCAAGTCATCTGGTGAAAAGTTCTGGATTTTTTTCATATCGCAATATATATTGCATAAAAACAAAATACCGCAATATCCGTTTCATCCAGAATGGTGCAGCCCTACACACAACTATCGACGTCAACGAGATGGAAAGGCTTTCCCCTTCAGTTTAAAAGTTATTATTCTGTTTATTTTGAAATGCTATTACGTTGTTAGGTTCACTTTAATATTATGGTCCATTGTTATCACAGTACACCGCTGTCCTGTTCTCTCATGATTCTGGGTTGAGATTTGACATAAGGGATTAATAACTCTTATTGGGCCACACACACACACACACACACACATTGAAAGTAAATGTCATTGAGGGATGTGAGATATCTGATTACGTCTCCTGAAGACACCAAACCCAACACAACACAAAGACAGTGATTCCTGTCAGTGGAGCTCAATCATCTCTACAGTTTGATATTCCGGCATCATTTCTGCACGCCGCTCTCCCGCAGTTTCAGACGGCTTCTCTTCTTCATCGCGGGCTCGTGTTGTGGCGGCAGTAAAGGGCCGCCCGCAGTGGGAGGGATCCTAATTAACAGCCTTTTCATCGGAATGGGCCTTTCTGTTGCCGTGCTATGCGAGCGCTTGTTTTATGGCAGCGTCGGGGAGCCCTGGTCGGGGATTTGGAGAGGGATAATTGCCTTTGCCGCAGGCTCCAGTAATCTGGTGGGCTAATTCATTATTTTAATAAGTTAGCTTCTCCTAGAGGGCGAGTGGCTCCACGTCGCACCTCAGAACTCTGACAGTGGGCCCTCGTTATCGCGCCGCGGCCACATCCGCGCGGGGTTAATAACAGTTATTAGCCCCTCTCCTCCGCTGTAATGTCTGCCCTGACTGGGGCCATTCAGGTCGACGTCAGACGCTGATCAGAATGAGAACGAGCCACGCACGGGTCACGAGTGTCCCCTTCTCTGGGGGTAAAACAGGCATCGGGGCAGCAGATAGATCCAGCCGATTCATCCAAACAAGTGCTCGGTCGGGGGGTTTGCGTAACTAATGACTTCATTTCAGAGACAATCTTCTTCCTGCCTTGCTAATGGACTGCTGGCCGGCTTTGATGACTGCAATTCACATGGACATTTTACACCATGCCTGATTAAAAAGCATGTCATTGTCATTTCAACAAGGGGGGGGGGCGGTACAGATATGCTCCCGATGCATCAGAAAAACCCAAGAGTGCCCACATACATCAGCTAATGAATCAGAAGTCTTGCACATTCACAACAGCCAGCTTACTTCTGCATTGCAGGGAATGGTAAAACTATGCTTATGTGCATGCCAGTGTGTTTATGATTATGAAAATAGATTAAACTAATATGATGACAAATACCAGTTTGCAATATAAAGCAGCAAAATGGACAGTTTTTGTACTGGTAAAATAACTAGGACGAGTGAAACCGCACATTAAAGTCACAAATGGTTGCACCTGTTCTTAAATACGGTTGATAAATCAAGGTCTTTAAAATCCAATCAGAGAGTCATTTGCAGAGTGAATCTGTTTCATTCTCAAATATGTAAATTTTCACACTGCACTGACACAAAGAAGTGGAAAAAAGAGATGTCTGGAGGGGATATTTGCACAATATTTGCTTTTAATGGCCCTCAAGTTTGATTAAAGCATCAAAATACAAAGTGTATGCTATTGGGAGGAATAAAACAGTAAACTTGATTAAGGCAAAACATATTTGGCAAAAGTACAGGCAAACTACAGCTTATCATGGGATAGGTTTCATTTTTACTATTCCCAAAAAGTTTAGAAAAACAAAAAGCAAAAGCACATCATATAATCAGTTATTAGTATTTCCCTGGTTCTGGATTACAGCCTCCATTCTTCTGGGCATTACTCAATAAGCTTTGTTCATATGTGATGGGCAAATTCTTCCTTAAGTTCTCCCCAACGCTGATATTCATTCATCAGCTTCGATTCGGGTTTAGAATTTTCCAGATGTTTCAGTGAGATTGAGAAATGCCTTCATTGCATGCGTGGTGTGTTTGGTATTGTGTTAGAAATGACATGCTCAGACTCCAGACAGATCCTCCATACGCACAAATGCAAGATGAAATTGGAGGTTCCTCACAGTTGCACGTCTCATGCGAGATGTGGAGGTTATTTGAAGCGTTCATACATTGAGGTGATTTTCAACCTCCAGTCAAAATGCTCACCAGTCTTCTTTGACCGGCCCAGTGCTCTACATTTTGCACGGACACCGTAACCCTTCAAATCCAGCAAATGAGCAATATCTGAAGTAGACTGATCAGATTCTGAAATGCAATAAAAATTATATTTTGAAATATATATTACTAAACATTATTCATTTTAAATTAGTTTAAGTGTAAGTACTGAAATAACTACAACTAAATCAACTAAAATTAAAACATAAAATATAAAAATACAATCTAATAAAAAATATTATCAAAAAATATAACACTATATCATTGATACTAAAATAACACCAAGCACAACTATGCAATATGCTTACAAAATCATTAAGAAATGTTAATAATATGTTTGAATAAAGGACAAAGATGACAGTTTTCTTTTGCTCACTATACTGTATGTAAACAGACAGTTCTGACTCGGATGAGCTGCATTCAAAGCTGATGTGAAATACAGACAAACTGATGTTCATGACAGAACTGGAGGAATTTGTGAGATTGGAATAAAAATGCAGATCTGGAACTGATGTCATTTTTTCAGTCTTTCAGTGGATTCTGTGTGGTCCTGAGCTTTCTGATGCTCTTTAATACTGCAGCGCTGCTTGCAGCGACAGAGTCCCTGCGCTCCTGTCGACTGCTTTTGTCTCTCTGGCCTCTCTTTGTCAGCCTCGTTTCAGAGAGCCAGTGGCCGGGTATTTCAGCTTTGAGTGACACAGTCTGTGATTTACCATCCACAACACTGCAGGAATTGAGAGGGGCCCAGAATGCATGAATTTCTAGCAATGGCCCTGCTTTAGTCAAACCTTTTCCAATCAGCTCATTTCATCAGCATGCTTTCCCCGTAATGTGTGCTTGACAGCAGCACTAATGTGGAAAGTCTTTTTTCCAAATTGATTCATATTGCTTGAGTATTCCCGTGACTGATTACACAATGTTTGTTTAAGATGGAGAAGGTCCGTGAATGGTGCAGATACGCATCTAAAAGCTCAACCATCCGCTGTGAGGAGGAGGATGTGGTCAATAACCCCACATGTGATATCACTAAACTGGTTGAGCATTAACCGCTTAATGTCTGCCGTGAGCAGCCACACGTGGAGAGCCTGAGGCGCGCTGCGGGCCGTCGCTTTCAAACACAAGCGATGCATCTGCTTTTACTGCTGAATGTTTACATGCACACCATTGGCTGAACTGGCGAACTATCTGCTGATCAGGTGCAAGTGGATATCAGAGACTGTTTGCAGAGTAATATGATTCAATTTATTATAGAATTAATGATTAAGAACAATGATTATCATTTTTAAAACCGTGCAATAAAATATATTCAAACACCAGGCTGTTTGCATTTTCATTCATGATGTCGTTCTATGGTAAAACTGCATGAAAGTCCAAACTAATTTACAGAAACAAATTCCACTATGCAAAATGTTAAATATAGTATTTTAAAATGGGGAGGACTTGTTTTCGGTGAAAACTGTTGAGCTGTAAGTCAGAAAGCCGTCGACTCACCTTGTACTAGTGTTGTCTGTCAGGCCTTCAGGGCTGGCGTTTCATAGCCTCAAGGAAACGTATGCTGCCTTCTGTGGCACGTCTGTTCATCTGTATCGGAGTGAGAGAGTGTGTGTGTGTATGTATGTATGTGTGTGTGTGCGCGCGAGCGTTTTTGTGACAAATGAGGACATACATTTGTATAATGACAAGGGTATGACAGGTATTACAAGGAGAAGGTGACTTTTCAGGACATTACCCCATGTCCCCACTTGTCAAAACGCTTATAAATCACACAGAATGGAGTGTATTGAAAATCTGAAATAGCAGAAAGTCTCCTGTGAGGGGTAGGTTTAGGGGTAGGGTTGGTGTAGGGCAATAGAATATACGGTCTGTACAGTATAAAAACCATTACGCCTATGGAGAGTCCCACCTTTCACAAAAACAAACTTGTGTGTGTGTGAGTGTGTGTGTTTGTGTGTGTGTGTGTGTGTGTGTGTGTGTGTGTGTGTGTGAGTGTGTGTGTGTGACAGCAGGACTGTGTGTATCTCTGCATGCATCACGTGTAACACAGCGCTCGCAAGGAGGATGCATTCTTGGATCAACGACTCTCGCTCCACCTGGAATCACAAAAAACCTGATCCATTCTACTCCATTCAATTATGAAAACAATGGAAAATCATTTATGCTCACCTTTAATATATTGCATCAGTTAGAAATTGCTCTTTGTGGGTGAAATCTCTGTTCCTAAAAAAAAATAAAAAATTCTAAAAGAAACCACAAGCAACTGGAAAAGTCATGGAAACTCATTGGTCAATAGTTGTGGAAACACTGTGAAACAACATTTTTTGTCAAATAAACATAGTCCCAAGCCTATCCCTAATGAGGTTTAGCTGGTTAACACGGTCCCATTAACCCCTGCTAATGCTGTAACTACACTATCAGAGCCTACACTCCTAAAAATAAAGCATCTTTATTGGCATCAGTGTTTCAATGAAAAACCTTGAACATTCATGGATTTCTTCCATTCCACAAAAGTTTCTTAACAGTGGGAGAAGGTTCTTTAGATTATCAAAATGTTCCTCACACTGAGAAAACTAGATATTTTAAGTACAGTTCGTTGGCGAACCTAAAAATTGTTCTTCCACGCTCATAAAAATAAAGGTTCTTTATTTGCATGGATGGTTTCATTAAGACCGTTTAACATTCATTTGCAAAAAGGTTATTCATAGTGGAAAGGGTACTTTAGATTATTAAAATGTTCTTCACACTAAGAAAAAATGGTTCTTTCAGAACAGATCACTGAAAGGTTCTTCTATGGCATCATTGTGACTTTTTTAAAAGCTCTCTGAGATGAAGAAGAATGCAAATGTATCACTCTCACCAATTATCCCTAACTGTTATAGCTGAAAACCCTGAATTCAAAGGGAGATGACTCTCGTTCAGCATTTGAAGAGGTTTGAGACTCTCCCTGATTTACCTCAGTTTACTGTGAGTTTGGAAACAGATATTTTGACCAGTGCCGCACCTGGTGACCTCTAGGTAAACGGCGCTATCGTCTGCTCATTGGCAGGTCTGACGCAGTGGTACAGATGTCGTTTTAATGCAATAGGTTTGCAATTAGCTGACACAGCGAGTGGGTTTTGCAAGCTGTCCTATTCTGGGATGTGGGAGGACGGGCTGAAATAGGAATGGAACTATTGATTCGCTGGCCTGGTTGAGGATGATGCACATGGACTATTTTGAGGGCAGAGGGGAATTCGCTGCCGTCCAGAACATTATGTTGCGTGACGTAGTCAAGCTCTTCAAAAATCAACTCGATATTGGCAGCAAAGCAAAATGGCTGCTACATCTCATGACCTCTGCGCTTCATGAGCAGAAATACATTGGCCTTTGCACCGCTGCTGTTGATGTGGGATGACTGTAGTCACCCAACACAAACCTGAGCCAGCAAACTAAACATGCAAGGACTCAGCTGTAGCTATACATAACGCCATCAATCTAATTTTACTTCACTTTGATATAACTAATAAAGTAAAAATGTACGCAGGAGCTACACTATTTAGGGACTTGAAAGTAAGTTGTAATATTTTCGGTATAGAACTTAATGGGTAGCCAGTGTAGAATTTGTAAAATTGGGGTAGTGTGATCATGTTTTCTTGACCTGGTAAGGACTCTAGCCGCTGCATTTTGGACTACCTGTAGCTTGTTTATTGAAGATGCAGGACAACTACCTAGCAGTGCATTACAATAGTCCAGTCTAGAGGTCATGAATGCATGAACTAGCTTTTCTGCATCAGAAACAGGTAACATGTTCCGTAGCTTGGCGATGTTTCTAAGATGGAAGAATGCTGTTTTTATAACATGTGAAATATGATTTTCAAAAGGCAATTTGCTGTCTAATATAACACCCAGATTTTTGACTGTAGAGGACATAGTAACAGCATATTCTTCTAAACTTACTGGTAATCTTTACATCTTTAAAGGGGTCATATGATGTTGCTAAAAAGAAGATTATTTTGTGTATTTGGTGTAATGAAATGTGTTTGTCTGCATTTGTGATCGGAGAAATAACAAACAACAAGTGCTACTCCACACTGCCCAAAGCTCGCGTTTGAATCATCAGTGGCAAATACTTTAAATATAAAAATACTTACTTACAGTCTGTGAGTCAGAACAGCCAGCATTGTAGTCTATTCTCCCAGGATCAGGAAACAGTCCTCCGTAAAATGTGCTGCACACATCTGAATATTTGGGTTGAACTGTTCTGGAACAGTGTTGTAAATACAACTTAACCACTGATTTCTAGTCGTGTCCTCTTTTGGAAGACCAAACAAAGTAGTTTCGCTTTCACAACGAAACACAGTGTCACAAACGGCGGGCTAGAGTGAGCGGAGGCCGGCTTGCGTGAGCGGAAGCGGGCAAGCTTGCGGCAACCACATGTGACGACCCCAGGCTGGACTCCGCTTCGTCCACGGTGAAAGCCGATTCGGCGATCCACAGCGCAAAGTTGTTGTATTTCCTCAGCAACCAGCATGGATCAGCTCCAGGCATGACGAAGCAGATATCGTCCTCTTTTGGAAGACCAAACAAAGTAGTTTCGCTTTCACAACGAAACACACAGCGCCTTCACGACATGGCGGCGGCAGCAACAATACTACAGCGAGAATAAAAGTTACACCTTCTTTCTTTGCGTGAACATTTGGGCGGCGTTATGCAAATCTTCCCACATAGTGACGTAGGTATGTGGGGGCGTGTTAGAACGAGCCGTTTTAGGTAGGTGTGGCTGACTCTTAACTTTTATAAAGAATATCTCTTTGGATTTGAGACTTTAGTCTTTGCAACTTTACAGATCTTCTTTATGCACCAAGAGCTTGTAACACTCCAAAGAGAAAGGAACAATTGAAATCGCATCATATGACCCCTTTAACACACTCTTTTAGCTTAGATAATTAAAAAAATTATAATAATCTGGTCCTGTTGAAATGTACAGCTGAGTATCATCAGCCTAATAATGGAAACAAATCCCATATTTTCTAATAACATTACCAAAGGGCATCATACTGTATATATTGAACATAACAAAGGGCCTATGAGAGATCCTTGTGGCACTCCATGCTTTAATACCCATATTAAATTGGATAGTTAGCCATTTAAATAAACAAAGTGGTAATGGTCGGACAGGTAGAATTTAGTTTAGTTAATTAAAATTTGCATTACTTGAAATAAAATAAAATAAACATCAACTAAAATAAAATAAAGTAAATAATAATATATATATATATATATATATATATATATATATATATATTGCTATCACTGATCAATACTTTTACCAAGTAATTAAATAAAATACTCCTAGGCTCTTCACATTTTACAACTGTTTTATCTCAACACCAGCAGTAACATTGAACCTGAAAAAGTGGTGGCCACAGTATAACAAGACAAAACAATGGCAAAATTCAGTGGATGAATGATGAACTTATATTGAATATATTCAAAGAAATATCACTATTTTAACATCACTTTATGAACAAAGAGAGCATCCCAGAAAAGGCCTGTCTTGTTTGTAGTCACCTCTGATAAAAGACTAATGAGGAACTAAAGACAATAAACAAATCATCACCCTTTTAATGTCATCCAAAAGTCAATATCAGTCAGCAATTAGCTTTTGTGTCTGCTTCGCTCGTCTTCCCAGAGCAGCCAGTCGAGATGTGTTTCATACAGACTCTCTCCCAAAGCCAAAATGAAATAAAATCAGTGACATTTTTTTAAAATATGGGGCTACTCCGTATCTTGCATTCTTTTTATGTATCTAATATTTCTAATTTACCCCCAGCCAGAAAAAATGACACATGAAGCCATAAATTTCCTACTAATTCCAAATAATTCTGATTACATGGACGAGTAGTTTTCAATCAGAAAGATAATCTTGGTGATAGATGGTGGGATAATTGGCTGTCTCGGCGACGTAAATATTGTGTCGTTCTATTAATCTTGACGAATGAGGTGTCAACCTGTCACTCATTCATCAAACTGAATAAGGAAACATAAGAGATATATAAATGCACGCAGGTCAGGATGTGTGGATCATGTGTGTGAGAGCCGATCTCAGAGTGTCCGAGTGCTATTACCTTAATGTGACCGGCCCATAAAATGCAATGCTTTTATAAATTTAGGCAACATGGTTTTGCTTAAGGACCCAGATATTATGTTGGACATCTGCAGTGGACATAGTCAATCATATAAAAGAGTCAATCATATCATATAAATACTCAATCATATAAAAAAGAAATCAAACATGCAGGTTATTACTATTACCATGAATTGCATAAGCACAATTGCATGCAAAATTATTAACATGGCATGGACTGAGTTTGATCAAATAACAATAATAGATTATGCCACACTACTTAAAGGAACAGTTCACCCAAAAATGAAAATGAGCTGAAAATGTGCTCACCCTCAGTTCATCCAAGATTAGGATGAGTTTGTTTCTTCATCAGAAACAACAGTTTAAATGTGGAGGACTGGAGTGCTGTGGATTACTTGTGGATTATTGTGATGTTTTTATCATCTGTTTGGACTCTCATTCTGACGGCACCCATTCACTGCAGAGCATCTATTGCTGAGACACTGATGCAGTGCTACATTTCTCCAGATCTGATGAAGAAACAAACTCATCTACATCTAGGCCTGAGAGTGAGAATATTTTCAGCACATTTTCAGTTTTGGGTGAACTGTTCCTTCTTGTTTTTTCCCTTCATTATAATATGGGAAGTCTTTTAATACGTTTAAAAATGGTAAGTCTATTTATATTGCTGTTTTAACTCTGTCTGATTATATAGGTAATTGCGTTTTATTGTTTGCATAGTTTTTCCTTCGTAATTGATCTACACAAGAAACATCCATGCATTTTTCCGCAGTTCTTCCTGAAACATGTCTCCTCACTTGCAGATGCGCAGTTAAATCACAGAAAGGTCAAAAACAGGGTCTCTGTCGGGTTTGTAACGTTCACTAATCTGTGATCACGATAGTAGATTAAAAAATAGAGTGAATCAAGCACTGACATCTTCATTTAATTTATAAAGATGATAATTAATGACCTCCTGGCAGAAGAGCGCCCTGTTTTAACACGAAGACTAGAAAGCCTCCCTGCTTTTCATTGAATTCGTTATTAACTCTCAAATATCAGTAATTTAAAGGAAAAGGTCAGCCCTAATGTAGTCCCTCACCGCTTTTTAATATCCCATAACTCTCTTTAAGATACTCACCTGGCACGGCTGTGCACCAGCTAATTGGAGGCAATTAATTAATTCTGCATCAGGTGTTGGTGAAGGCAAACAAAGCAGCGGAGACGGAGAGGCGCTCATGCCCTTCGACATCATCATTAACAACCATCAGGTGAGCGAGCGCCACTTTGACGCGTGACAGATTACATTTTCTCTGACGACAGGCCGCAGATTTATCTGGGTTGTAAAGTAAGTGCAGAGCGCAGCATTCAATCACAGCAAAGGGAAATTAGATTAACGAGCTCATGATCACAACAACTCTGAAAGAAACCAATAAGACGCCATTAGGCCCTGATGTGTGAACCGCAACACGCGACTGCATAAAAGAGTTCAAATGTGAACCTTTGTTTTTGTATTGCTGGTGTTTCCCAAACAGATCAGCATTGAAACATTATTTCAGTGCATAGTTCAGTCGTCCAAAAAACACGTCACAGTGTTCGTTGAGTTAGCATGAAGACTTCACTTATCACTGTAAAAAATGACCTTGAATTTAACGGTAAAAGACTGTGAAAATGCTACAGTAAAAACCTGTTAAATGGTTAACGGTAAATTCCCCTACTATATACGGTGAAAAACTATATTGGACATTACATGTATTGGACATTAATTTTACGGTAGTATACCGTTTTTGGAAGTGAAAAAGACCGCATAATTTACAGTTAATAACCGTAAATTGACATTTCCAGAATTCCCTTCGTTACATTTCAAATTTGATGTTGTTTTGTTGAAATAACTATGTTTCTTCTTAGTTTTCTCTTATCAGTTTTGTATATTAGGGTTGTGTGTTACACCTAATGTTGTTAAATGAATGTTTATTGCATTATTTCAGTCTCATGTGTGTTACCGTGATGAGTAAAAAATAGAGTGAATCAAGCACTGACATCTTCATTTAATTTATAAAGATGATAATTAATGACCTCCTGGCAGAAGAGCGCCCTGTTTTAACACGAAGACTAGAAAGCCTCGCTGCTTTTCATTGAATTCGTTATTAACTCTCAAATATCAGTAATTTAAAGGAAAAGGTCAGCCCTAATGTAGTCCCTCCCCAGTAGATTCACAGTTGAAGAAACCAAAGAAACCACATGTTGGACGTTTGAAATGGGTTTTCATGGTCCGGACTGAGAATATGAGGATAATGTGAGACAGGAACACGATCTGAGCCCAAAAACTGCAGCAGATCCTTTTGATTGGTAAAAACAGACCGCAAGTGCAAGTCTTGAAAGTCATGACATCAAGCTCTCTGAAACTCTATTACTAACTCAAAATCAATAAAACTGAATAAATAAATAAATAAAACCTAAATAGTAATATTGAAAAAGATCAAAAATGAATCAAAAATTACAAAAGCGTGTAACAAAAATACGTAAAATGAAAATGAAAACTAAACATATATAAATAAAAGCTAATTATTTTAAATAAAAAACTATAATAGTATATGCATAATACTAAAATAACACTGCGATAAAGTTCCATTTGTTGACATTAACTTAAACCAACAATGAAAAATTATTCTAAAGCATTTATTAATGTTAATTATAACATTTCAAAAGTTGTATCAAATGTTGTATCTGTTAACATGATTTAATGGACCTGAGCTAACACGAACTAACAATGCACAGCTGTATTTGTATCAACTAGCTTTCACAAAGATTTAGAAATACTCTAACACTGCACTGTCACAACATGATAGTTATAGCATTGACTAACATTAACTAATGGGACCTAATTGTAAAGTGTTACCAGTTATTCAAAAAAACAAAAAAGCTTGTCTTCACAATCTTTCATCAAAGCATAATAACTTGCTCCTTTTTAGCTGAAGTCACCAAACCTTCCTATTCTTTACCCACTCAAGAGTCCCAGCCTGCATTATTTCTCATTGGATAAGAGGCCGTTATCAAAGTTGTTGTTAATCTTGGAATAAAATGATCGCAAAGAGCAGCGCACACTTATTTGTTGCTTAGATCACCTTTTTCTACCAATATCTGTAATGAGTATGATCTGTAATGATCAAATTGAAAATAAGTCGTGGTTCATTGTTTCTGATAATGATGTTCCTCTGCAGAACAGATGATTAATACATCTGACAGACATCTGCAGGATCTAGAGGATAGTTAAAGAATAATTCACCCCAAAACCAACACACTGGGACACTAAAAACACTGTTGTTTTTAGTCTGTTGACAGTTAAATGAACTATCACTGTGTGGAAAAGAGCTGCACTGAACTTCTTCAAAATATCTCTTTGTTTTGTCCTTAATGACACTACTGGGGTCTTAAAGAAAATGAATACTTTTATTCATCAAGGATGCATTAAATTGATCAAAAGTGACTAAACACATTTATAATGTTACAAAATATTATTTCAAATAAATGATGTTCTTTTGAACTTTCTATTCATCAAAGATCAGAAATGTTTCTCGAGCAGCAGATCAGCATATTATAGTGATTTCTGAAGATCATGTGACACTGAAGACTGCAGTAATGATGCTGAAAACACAGCTGCGCATCACAGAAATACATTACTGTTTAACAGAGATTCACATAGAACACAGCTGTTTTAAATAGTAATATTATTTCACAATTTTACTGTATTTTTCATCAAATAAAAGCAGC
>NW_015506060.1:65265-68626 GCF_001515645.1 Sinocyclocheilus grahami | reverse complement strand
CTATAGACATATTTAAAAAACTAAAATTACAGACAAAAAAATACTAAACATATTTAAAAAGTTTGTTTCAAATGGCAACAATAGCTCTATTCCAAAGTGAGCTGTCACCTTCACTCATCTTTCTCTGTTGTTTATAATTAATTTATGTGCTATTGTCAAAAAGTGTGCTTAACTGTATTGATGTGCACTTCAAATCTTAACTCTATTTAACAAACTGTACTTGTAGACGTGTACTTAAAGTTCACTGTTTCTCAATACAGTTATGCTCTTTGTAATTTAAAATAGTTTTGTTGTGACTTGTAATACACTTATTTTGATGACTAACATACTAAACACATGTAGAGTACTTAACTATAATTTTAACTGTAGCCTGTTATTCAATATTACAAGTTAATATAATTTAAATGTACTAAACTGCAACTTTCTCATTATACTGTAAATGTGTAATTACAAATATATTTACATTTCTGACATGTTTCAATAGAAAGGACATTAAAGTATATTTTAGTTAACCATAAATGCATTCAGACAGTACGTTCAGCAGTAGTTGAACCATATTTCAAACAGAATACAAGTAATTATGAAATTAAATATGTGACCCTGCAGCACAGAAGCAGTGTTAAGTCGCTGGGGGATATTTGTAGCAACAGCCAACAATACATAGTATGGGTCACAATTATACATTTCTCTTTTATGCCAAAAATCATTAGGATATTAAGTAAAGATCATGTTCCATGAAGATATTTAGTAAATTTCCTACCGTAAATATACCAGAACATAATGTTTGATTAGTAATATGCATTGCTAAGAACTTCATCTGAACAACTTTAAAGATGATTTTCTCAATATTTAGATTTTTTTGCTCCCTCAGATTCCAGATTTTCAAATAGTTGTATCTCAGCCAAATATTGTCCTCTCCTAACAAACCATAAATCAATGGAAAGCTTATTTATTCGGCTTTCCGATGATGTATAAATCTCAATTTCGAAAAATTGACCCGTATGACCCGTTTTGTTCTCCAGGGTCACATATGAAGATGTACTGAAGTCCTAGTGCGTCAAAACGCTTGAAAGTTCAGCTCTTTTCATTAAATATACATTTAAACTAAAATAGTTTTAATTTAATTGAAATTAACATGCAGTTAAGCACCAGAACACATTACGTTCAGTTCACACTTAAGTAGGCCTATATTATTTCCATAATAAGTGTGCTAAAGTGCACTTCTTTTTCAAACACGTTTTCCCCTTATAATGCTGTCTAGTTAGGGAGGCGCAGCAGGTTCTAGAACACACACTCCTGAGAGAGTGTCGTCTCCTCCATGCTCGTCTGCAGTTCAAAGGCTGATGAGTGAATTATCTGTGATAGTAATATGCATTGCTAAGAACTTCATCTGAACAACTTTAAAGATGATTTTCTCAATATTTAGATTTTTTTGCTCCCTCAGATTCCAGATTTTCAAATAGTTGTATCTCAGCCAAATATTGTCCTCTCCTAACAAACCATAAATCAATGGAAAGCTTATTTATTCGGCTTTCCGATGATGTATAAATCTCAATTTCGAAAAATTGACCCGTATGACCCGTTTTGTTCTCCAGGGTCACATATGAAGATGTACTGAAGTCCTAGTGCGTCAAAACGCTTGAAAGTTCAGCTCTTTTCATTAAATATACATTTAAACTAAAATAGTTTTAATTTAATTGAAATTAACATGCAGTTAAGCACCAGAACACATTACGTTCAGTTCACACTTAAGTAGGCCTATATTATTTCCATAATAAGTGTGCTAAAGTGCACTTCTTTTTCAAACACGTGTACCCTTATAATGCTGTCTAGTTAGGGAGCGCAGCAGGTTCTAGAACACACACTCCTGAGAGAGTGTCGTCTCCTCCATGCTCGACTGCAGTTCAAAGGCTGATGAGTGAATTATCTGTGACAGGAAGTGCATGTCAGCGTGTCAGTGCTGTGGGCGGCACAACCGCAACTTAAAGCGGCCTTTGCTTCTAATCCACATGAAGAGAGATTGATAAAGACTCTCTCACTCCAGGCTTTTATTTCTCTCTCGCTATATCCTTCAGGCTGTATCAGAGACTGGAATGAGTGTTGCGGATGAAAGCCGTGTCCCTTTCCTGACCAGGTCATGACGGGCCACACAGACATCACAGTCAGACAAACGTCATGTCGTTCCAAAATTTTCTCCAAAAAAAAATATATTTTCATGCACCATAAAAGTATAGCTGAATAGTGACCACAACTGTCATGTTTAAAAATGACTGAAGTCTTCTAAAGTTGTGATGAACAGAAAGTCTAAGAACAGAAAATCTGTAGAAGTCATAGCTGCATATTAAAGTGGACTCAAACCTCTTTTTAGTTGTGATGGTGTCCACATTGCATTCACAAACTGAGTAATAATAACAAATCACAATAAAAAATGTATTATTGTTGTTTTGAGTTTGTAACTTAAATATACAGAAACATATTGCTTTTGTAAATTATAATTGTAATGTGCAATAAAAATAATATCTGATCATTATACTTTATTTCACAGTACTAATATTTATGTCCAATATGCCGTCTACAAAAATGTTGGAAATTATATAAATAACGTAAACCTTGTGCACATGACATTCCTAAATGAGAATTAAACTCGCAGCACATGCAGAGAAGTTAGCTGAATTTACTGTGA
Source organism: Sinocyclocheilus grahami (assembly GCF_001515645.1). Classification (NCBI taxonomy): domain Eukaryota; kingdom Metazoa; phylum Chordata; class Actinopteri; order Cypriniformes; family Cyprinidae; genus Sinocyclocheilus; species Sinocyclocheilus grahami. Next base: position 65,943 of record NW_015506060.1, on the reverse strand, counting down.
ATCAAAACATGAGATACTGAAAACACCGGATCACGAGCTGCACGTATGTAAATGAACACAGTGCTGTGCTTCACTCTGAAACACTCAGTGCATCAGTTATTTTGTTGAAGTCCCCTAGTGTGCTCCCAAACATTGACCAAATTCACATTTAGAAGCTAAAAGCATTCTAAATTTACAGTTTTTCACTTACAACTATTTTTTATGATATCATTCTTCAGTTGAACATCTCATTAGAATTTCTGACCTATCAGATGCTGTCTAGAATGTGAAGCATCCTGCCCCTTACATTACAGCTGCAGATGAAAACTCTCACTTGACTTAATTCATTTTAAATCTGTGGCTGACACAAGCTGTCAAATGCCGCTTTGCCAGGATGCAATGCAAAATAAAATGCTATTAGCTATTTTTTTTTATTTGTTTTAAAGGGGAAATGGACCACTCGATATGTCCTGCCCTATCTTCCTGAATTATTAGCTCTTCGTCAATTCATGAATCCCCGTTTGGGAAAACCTGTACCCTGCTGCTGTACAATGGCATTGTTAAAGATTTGAATTCTGATTAGTTGACACATCTTAAGAATGTTGATTCATTTCACTATAACTGTATGACTATGATGTAGCTTTGTTCATCACATTACAGTTTCCATCAGAATTGTTCTAAACCTTAAAAAAAAAACTT